>NC_066585.1:49156954-49462146 GCF_024323335.1 Lathyrus oleraceus
AACTTAAGTACCTGTGGAAACAACTAAACCAATCAGTACAACATTCAGACAAACAGATAACAGTCAATTTCAAACAGACAACCCCAATGTAAAACACAAAAGCCATAAGGCAAACTCAAATGAGTTATCATCAACCTATAAAACAGCAAGTGTTAGCAATCAAAAGCAAATATCAACATCCAAATGATGAAGCATCATCAACCATGGAACTTGGATGCTTAAACCTGAAATTCAAAGCTCACATGTAAGCAACAAACCACTAGGTCAAAGCCTAGGGTCAAAGGTGAGGAAAAAATTCAAAACAGGAGCTGAAACGAGCAAAAGAAAATTTGTGCATAAAACTTGAATCACTCATATCTTGCTCAATAATGCACCAATTCACATGAAATTTTCATCAGAATCATCAGCAAACTTAGATCTACAAGAATATAGCAATGAATTTCAAAATTAAGAGGTTCGAGACTTGACCTCTTGAAGAGCAGAATCTTCAATTCACACGATCCACAGCTTGTAATGATCCAAATCCACTCCACAATGCTTGCAATGATGTTTGATGAAGAAAAGGAAGCTTGAACACGTGTAGATCTAGCTTAATTCTGAATTTCCATCTTCAACTTCATGAGCTTCAACTGCTTGATTCTTGCACGAATTCAACAAACCAGCACTTGATCTGCACTAAATCAAAGCTAGGGAACAAGAATGTGAAGTAAAATTGCAATGCTATTTGAAGAAAATTTAAATTATGAATGGAAGAAAATTTTGGAGGGAGAGAGAATTTTGGATCTAGAAATGTGAATTGTGATTAACCTCCCTCCATTCTGTTATGATTAGAGTATTTATATCCTTTCCTAATCACCTTGCTAATCCATGTTTAGTTTGGTTAATGAAAATAAGGTGTTTTTGCAAATTTTTGAAAATGCATGGTGCATGGGATAATTGCACGTGAACAGTACCATTCCCTTGATCATTTTCACTTAAAATCCTCTTTTAAACTCAATGGCAATGGTAGAAAGTCCATACAATGCACCATTTTTGAATTTTGCAATTTCCCTCCAAAAAAGGCATGGAATAGTAAGTGATCATGTGATAATAATTCATGCAATGTGATGAGTATTTTGAAAAGCTTATTTCATGAGAAGAAAAGTGCAAAAAGAACCACCAAATTTGGAGTTATGGATCAAAAGATATGGCCATTTGAAGTTCCATGTGCACTTGTCATTGATTGGATCATATCTCCTCAACCATTCATCAGATGCTCTTGATCTTGGACTTTTTGGAAATGGGAGAGAGAGATCTTCAACTTTCATGTTGGACAAAATTTCATTTGAAGCTTATTTGATATTGGAAAGTTGAGTTGAAGTTGGATAAAAAACTTGCCATTTTTGGAAAGTTGAAATTATAGGTCACTTTCCAAATTTGGAAACTTTTGACTTGACTTCAAATTCTTCAACCTTGATCTTTGATATGATGAATAAGCATGATTGGGACATGAATGGGATGAAGAAACTCAATTTCTCAATTCAAAATCCACAGTTGACTTTTCAGTTGATTACATTGGCCCTTAGATGACCTGAAATTGTTCTGATGAATTTGGGGCCTTTGCCACTTGGGAACTTGCTCCAACATGAACCTCTAGCTCACATAAGCTCAAAATGATGATCACATGATCCATATCTCAATGGAAATTTCATCTCTTGCATAAATGATTCACTTGAATTGCCTTGACTGGTTGAGTGTCTAAGCTACAAAACAAATGTTAGATGACATATTTTTGTACATTTTAGTTAGTAAACAAATGAGATAAGCAATGATATACAAATGCAAACATGCTTGGTGATCAAGAACCATTCTCAAAAAGTTGTAGATCTTTTCATCAGAATCATCAGCAAACTTAGATCTACAAGAATATAGCAATGAATTTCAAAATTAAGAGGTTCGAGACTTGACCTCTTGAAGAGCAGAATCTTCAATTCACACGATCCACAGCTTGTAATGATCCAAATCCACTCCACAATGCTTGCAATGATGTTTGATGAAGAAAAGGAAGCTTGAACACGTGTAGATCTAGCTTAATTCTGAATTTCCATCTTCAACTTCATGAGCTTCAACTGCTTGATTCTTGCACGAATTCAACAAACCAGCACTTGATCTGCACTAAATCAAAGCTAGGGAACAAGAATGTGAAGTAAAATTGCAATGCTATTTGAAGAAAATTTGAATTATGAATGGAAGAAAATTTTGGAGGGAGAGAGAATTTTGGATCTAGAAATGTGAATTGTGATTAACCTCCCTCCATTCTGTTATGATTAGAGTATTTATATCCTTTCCTAATCACCTTGCTAATCCATGTTTAGTTTGGTTAATGAAAATAAGGTGTTTTTGCAAATTTTTGAAAATGCATGGTGCATGGGATAATTGCACGTGAACAGTACCATTCCCTTGATCATTTTCACTTAAAATCCTCTTTTAAACTCAATGGCAATGGTAGAAAGTCCGTACAATGCACCATTTTTGAATTTTGCAATTTCCCTCCAAAAAAGGCATGGAATAGCAAGTGATCATGTGATAACAATTCATGAAATGTGATGAGTATTTTGAAAAGCTTATGTCATGAGAAGAAAAGTGCAATAAGAACCACCAAATTTGGAGTTATGGATCAAAAGATATGGCCATTTGAAGTTCCGTGTGTACTTGTCAATGATTGGATCATATCTCCTCAACCATTCATCAGATGCTCTTGATCTTGGACTTTTTGGAAATGGGAGAGAGAGATCTTCAACTTTCATGTTGGACAAAATTTCATTTGAAGCTTCTTTGATATTGGAAAGTTGAGTTGAAGTTGGATCAAAAACTTGCCATTTTTGGAAAGTTGAAATTATAGGTCACTTTCCAAATTTGGAAACTTTTGACTTGACTTCAAATTCTTCAACCTTGATCTTTGATATGATGAATAAGCATGATTGGGACATGAATGGGATGAAGAAACTCAATTTCTCAATTCAAAATCCACAGTTGACTTTTTAGTTGACTGCATTCGCCCTTAGATGACCTGAAATTGTTCTGATGAATTTGGGGCCTTTGCCACTTGGGAACTTGCTCCAACATGAACCTCTAGCTCACATAAGCTCAAAATGATGATCACATGATCCATATCTCAATGGAAATTTCATCTCTTGCACAAATGATTCACTTGAATTGCCTTGACTGGTTGACTGTCTAAGCTACAAAACAAATGTTAGATGACATATTTTTGTACATTTTGGTTAGTAAACAAATGAGATAAGCAATGATATGCAAATGCAAACATGTTTGGTGATCAAGAACCACTCTCAAAAAGAGATTGTAGCACCTCAAATTTGCACCTACCTTTTGTACATACATTCTCATGTTAGGTCATTAACATAACATAGTCCACTGCATAGCATTGCATTGTCCTTTGCCCAAGTGCAAGTTCAACTGACAAATTAGGTCAAACTGGTCAGGAGATCAGTCAATCAAGCAAGCAAGCGCAATTTCCATTGGGACACGCCCTAGGGTTGGTCCAACATGCTCACATGACCTAGGGGTTCCTTGGAAGTGGTTTGGTCAAGGTTTGGGTGCTCAGAAGTCATTAGTCATTGGTCAGTCAACCAGAAAACCTAGAAAGTCAATTGTGGTCAACTGTGCCTGATTTTATGGATTTGAAGGTGTGAGATGGTTTGAAAGGGTTCATTCATGTCCATACAAGTCTTATTTTACATTTCAAAGATCAAGATTGGAGAAAATAAAGTCATACAAAAAGTTTCCTAAAATGGCAGGTGACCTGTAATTGGAAATTGCCAAAAATAGAAAGTTTTTCTCCTCAAATTTACATCATGATACAAGCTTCAAATGAAATTTTGTTCAACATGAAAGTTGAAGATCTTGCTCTCACCTTTCCAAAAAGTCCAAGAACACTCATTTCTCATTTATGGTTGGCAAGTTATGATCAAATCATTCTCAAGAATTTTTGAACTTCAAAGTTGCATATCTTCCAAACCATTTGGCCAAATTGGGTGGGGTTTTTTGCTACAAGTCATATTTGATGTGCTCTATCCAAATCTTTCATCACAATTCACCAAAAATCAACCAATCAAAATGGCTTTTTTTAAGTGGCTTGAATTAAAAATGAGGAGGTGAAAAAATGGACTTTCAAATAAATCATTTCCAACACTTTGTACCAATTGCCATTGTTCTGAAATGATATTTGGAGATTGTTTAAGGCCCATTTCGTGCATATACATGCACCCCTTGCATTTTTCAAATGGTTTTAGCAAATTGGTAAAAACACTTCATTTAAGCCAAAACCAATTACCATCTTCATTAACCATGATTAGCAACATTAAACAGAGTACATATAGATCATTTTCAGTCTGAAAAACCCTAGCACACTTTACCAAAACAGATCAAAAATTTCATTCTCTCCAAAACCTCTCATTTTTGCTCACTTGAACTTTCCTCTGAAAAATTGCAAAGAGCCCGTGTCTTTGAGCTTTGTGCCATCACTTACCATCATCTTGGAAGCATTTGAAAGCAAGGAAGCACGACTGTAAGGCCATCTTCCAGCACTGTTTTATTGAGCTTCATCCATGGCAGATTTCGACTGGAGCGGTTCCAAAGGTTGCTAAGGTAAAATTCATTCTCCATTCATCATCTGAAACCTCCTTGCGCATCTGTTTCAACTAAACATAGCCAAACAACCACAAATCATCACTGCTCTTCAAATTTGGTAAGAATTCGAATCACACCATTTTCAAAATCATGCTATGCTTTAGAAAGGTCTTTCCATGCTGATCATTTTGAACTTTAAATCGTGGCAAATGGTTGTGTATTGAGAGAGATACATGGATTCAAAGTTGCATTGTCAAATATGTTTGTGCTTGTTTCTTTCTTGATAGCTCGATTTAGTGAAAAATAGGGTTGGATTTGTGTTGTACGTGTTGAGTTGGTTTGATTGGTATGCTGGATTCAAATTTCTGGGAATTTTGTTCTTCGTGATGAAGAACACGTTACTGTAGCTTGAAAAACCCTAAAATTATTGCCCAGAACTCTATTTTGATTCGTCAAACCCGTGTCCCTGCATGAAGACACTGTTTCATTGCCATGTAACGAATCACCGCTTGCCACGCCTTCTAATTGGAACGCAACGTTCCATTTAAATGACCACATAATTACCATTTTGCCATTTCTGTTTAAATATATCATTTAATCCATTTCACTTTTAATTTTTATTTCATTTTGGCATGGTAACTTCAAAAATTCATAAGTCACTCAATTTTGATCCAAATTTCATGGGATTTTTTGTGGATTGCTTCTCTTGATCTCTAGTTTTTTATGATGATTTTTCCAGATTTTTTGCATGTGTTGATTTTAAAATGTGCTAGGGTTTGTTCATGTATGTCCATTTGTGTATGTCTTTCCAAATTGCTTGTGAAATGGTGATACTTTATCCAATGCTTCCCAAATTTTTTGTGCTTAAACTAGACATGTTCATGGTGATTTTGGTGTAGAGTTTGTAATTTTCCCATTGCTGGTTGTGGAGATATGATTTTTTGAATAGGGGTGTGACAATTTGTGTCACACCATGTATGTCCAACTTCATGATTTTAATTACCATGCTTATTGAACTCAAAATGGTCTGGGTTTTTGCATGAAGACACTTGTGCATGTTGAGAATATGTGTGAATTTTTCTGGAATTTTTGAATGCATTTCCTATTTGATTGATAATTTCTCCCCTGTTTGACCAAATTATTGACTTTTGTGACACATGATGCCATATGATTTGTGAAATTCTCATGCTTAATTGGATGGACTTGAAATTTGACATGTGCATTGTGAACATCTTGTAGTACATCATGGCTTTAGTCCCATTCATTTATCATATGTTGTTTCTGTTTTATGATTAATTGAAGTTGGTGCATGTTTTGATGCTTTGTTTGAGTATGCTTGAACTTGCCTTGACTTTCTGATTTTTATTGACCTACTTCCTTTGATCCAAATGAGCTGAAATTTGGTATGCCTATCATGTTATGGATGATGATTGATCATGAATTATTTGAAGAGTTTTTGAAATGTTTGTGATTGGATATGAGTTGAATCATTCTGTTGACTTCTATGAGCTCTTATATGACATGCTTTGACCTATTTTGATCATGAAATGATAATGATGAATGATATGAATGTGAAACCACTTGGGTTTGTTTCTTGATTGATTTATCTTGACTTTGGACACTTGTCACTTGCTGTTTTAAATTTGTTATCTCCTTTTGACCCTAGGCTTGTCCTAGTGGTCTTGTTGCTCATGTTTAAGCTTGTTGTTTCAAGTTAAGCAGCAAATGCTTCAAAGAGATTAATACAAGTTAATTGAGTTTGATGGTTTATCATGAACTAACTTGTGTGTTTTGTAGGTTGCTTAGCTC
This sequence comes from Lathyrus oleraceus, assembly GCF_024323335.1. NCBI lineage: Eukaryota > Viridiplantae > Streptophyta > Magnoliopsida > Fabales > Fabaceae > Lathyrus > Lathyrus oleraceus. The sequence continues at coordinate 49,163,393 of NC_066585.1, forward strand.
ACTTGCTTTGAGCTTGTGCTTTGCACATCTGATTGACTGTGTTATCTGTTTGACTCTTATGCTGCTTGTTTTAACTTTGTGTCTGGTATACTAATTGTGTTTGACTGATTTCAGGTACTTTAGTTGCTATTAGTTCCTTGTGAACTTTGCTTTGCTTTTCTTGATAGAAATTTGCATTGAGGTACAATTTCCTTACTTCATGTAGTCTGGAAGACCTGGCCTGTTACTTGGCCAGGCACCTGTCTGAAGTCCTCCTTAAGAGGCAATGTTTGTGACTGTTTACTTTTGTCCTTGTACATATTCAAAGACCTCCGAAGTGAAGAGGCAATTGGCAGAACCCAAGGGATGTGCAATCCATCCCCTGCTATTCTGTGTGTCATCTGCTTTGCTCACACCACTGTGTTGATTCATTGCAGATACCAACCCAAGATCTTGTACAGTTGTACAGTTGAGTCAGTGTCATATGTGTAGAAGGGTTCCCCCTTTCTGAACCCACACATTCTTGTCTTAAGCTCTCCCAGGCCAGGGATAAGAGCTGTGAAGTCTCATCTTCACTCACCTTTCATCAGCTTCACCCTAACTCTCAATGTTAGGGTTAAGAGCTAACATTACCCTGTTACAGAGGTTTGTTTGTTGAGGTTGATATGACCCCTCGACTAAAACCTAACCTTGATTGAGCCCATTGCTTGCATATAGTGTGTGCTACTTGTGTTTGTGTGTTTGCTTTAGCTTGCTTCCTGTGCAAGATAGGTTTGTTTAGCTTGCTTCTTGTGCAAGATAGGTTTGGTTTGGCTTGCTTCCTGTGCAAGTCATGTTTAGGATAGGCTTGCTTCCTGTGCAAGTTAGCTAGAAACCTTAACTTAGGGATGAATTTGCATGATAACATCTAGGCTCGAGTCGTAGTCTCCCTAGTTGTGTCTCCCTCTGTTATCTGGTTAAGCTAGTCCTGTGTCCCTCCGTAGGGGAACTACGTCGCCCTGATCCTCATACCAGATGAGGTACGTAGGCAGGAGATGAGCTGATCTCTCCGGGCGCCCTTTTGTTTTGTTTGTGTGAGTTGTTTCTCCTTTTCTGGTTGGAGTCCGACGTAAGTCCAGCGATTGGCAGTTGGTTTCCTGTGTGTGTTTGTTGGTTCGGATGCTGATGTAAGTCCAGTGATTGGCATTCGGGCTCCATGTTTGCCTTCTTGTGTGTGTTTTGGGTTCAGATGCTGATGTAAGTCCAGCGATTGGCATTCGGGCTCCATGTTCGCCTTTGCCTGTGTTTGTTTGTGTGCGTGTTAGCCGAGCTACGAATGCTCTGATTCTCCTTCGTCCAAGGAGATACGTATGCATAGGATGCGACATCCTAGCGAGCATGTTTTCCCCCAGTCCGAACTACTTCGACTCTGATGTCTATGCCTGATAGACTAAGTAGGCCCAGGACGCGATGTCCTGCCGAGTCAGTCTTGTTTGTTTTCTTGTGTCTCCATCATCCAGTGTGTGTGTGTGTTTGAGCAGTGTTTTAGCAACCATTTTCCTTCCTATTGTGCGTGGATCCCGTCGAGTACGACGGATGCGTAGGGGTGCTAATACCTTCCCTCCGCATAACCGACTCCCGATCCCATTCTCTTTGGTCGCGAGACCATGCTTTTCCTAGGTTTACTCTGAGCGTTTCCTTTCCCTCTTTTGGGATAAATAACGCACGGTGGCGGCTCTGTTGTTCTTGTTTTCCCGCCGGTTTTTCGCGTAATGCGATAGCTGGCGACTCTGCAGGGGATAAAGAGAAGTTGACCTCTTGCTGGTCCATCTTCCCTAAGCGAGTCTCTCCTAGCGCTCTCTAGGTTAGGGCTTTGGTTGCTTTTTGCTGTGCTATTTATTGCATTCATTGTTTATTGTTTGCATTTATTGTTTGCATTAATGTTTGCATTCATTCATATTCATCTGCTGTGCTGGCTGTGTCTCTCTGTTTGGGGTGGGAGTTACTCGAGGTAAAAGGCCCAATACCCAGGCTATGAGTGGAATCTAGGAAACCTAGGAATAGAGTGATTCATGGGAAGCGGGTGGTATGCGCCACTTAGCGGAACATTGACATCACGAGCAGTTCAGACCCTGGTGGGATATTATCGTTACATACTTCGGGTGTGTATATAATGATATTCTGCGAAAGGTTATTTATGATGCGTTTCTTTTCGACCTTACCCTGGCCTAGACGACACCCGTGAGTGGGGAGGGAATGATCATTTTAACAGGTACTGATGGTGACCGGTTGGTGACTAGATGGTGACTCAGTTCTCCAGATATGGGTTCAGATGCCAGTTGATCAGATTGACTTTGGATTTCAGATGATTGTGACCCCGGGTTCAAGCCGAAGCTCCGACCCTGTGCCTTGAGATGCACAGCCTGACCAGTCATGTTTGCATCATCTGCATCATAGCATGTTTATTTTTCAAAAAAATAATAATGCATGAAAAAACAGAAAAAGTTAACTCGCATACGCATATCCTTTATCAGGATCATTCATGACAAAATAGTACCCATATCATGCATATCATGCACATAGCATCCTTGCATCACAGACATGTTCGGAGAGACTTCTCACTTTGGTTCCTGACTGAGACAGGATTGCTGACCGTCGACCGCATCGTTACTCAACGAGACTCAATCATCAGAAGATTATGGATCAGGTTCAAGCAGAATTGGCCGAGATGAGGGAAAACATGGCCCAGTTTATGACGATGATGAAAGGAGTTGTTCAGGGGCAAGAGGAGCTGCGTGCCTTAGCCTAGAGACTGGAAGCCGTGATTCCACCAGTCCACCGTGCTTCACCAGTGGGTGTACCCGTTCATGAGAATGCTGCTGTCACTATTCTCGTCAATGATTATGCCGTGGGTGATGAATTGAAGGGGATCAGAATCAGTGAACAGCCTCTCGCTGCAGAGACTGTTAATGTCAGAGCAACCCGTGCTCCGGTTCGCCATCCTGGCTCTTCAAGTTCTTCCGGTTCTAAGAAGCCATCCTCTGGGGCACCCAAAAGGGGAAAAAGTGAAACAAATGCTGTGCACCGTCGGAGGAGTGTGAACAGAGGACAGTATCGTCAGGCTGCTGCTGTGACTATTCCAGCAACTCAACCTCAACAACAGCCGAGAAGGCCAGTTCAGCAATATCAGCATCAACAACCTCGTCCTCAGCAGCAAGCTTATCAGCCTTACAATGGTAATCAGGCCAGTACAAGTAATGAGAGGAAGAAGATCATTTTTGACCCGATTCCCATGTCGTACTCAGAGTTGTATCCCTCTTTGATAGAGCGGAACTTGATTACTCCCAGAGACCCGCCGGCTATACCCGTCAACCCTCGGTGGTGGTATAGGCCTGATCAGCATTGTGTGTGTCACTCGGGTGCTCCTGGTCATGATGTGGAGAGCTGCTTTCAGCTGAAGATGAAGGTTCAAGACCTTGTGAGGTCAGGTATTCTGAACTTTGAGGACTTAGGTCCCAGCGGTAATCAAGCTTGAAGATAACAAGCCCCGGGCTGGCGGTGGCTTTTCTTCTGAGGTCTTCAACAAAGAGGGTTGTTCAAAAACAGAAGTTGCTGGTGCAAAGGATTCTGACATTTGTCATCCCTGGAGGGATCTATCACAATTGGGTCACTGTGGGCGTTCCTACAGTTGTTCATAAGTCAGAGTAATAATCACTTTGTTTAAAAACCCTTCTCCCATGCCAAAAGGAGAAGTGATGACATTGTTGGCAACATTTTGTGCAATGATATTTTCATTCAAATAAAGCATGTTTAAACATTTGTTTTCCATTTGTTTTCCCTTTTTGCTTTTTGCATGAAATTGGTGATCACAAAAAACCCTAAAAAACAAGAATAAAAACAATCTTTTCATTTGCATAACGATTGTCTTGTTTGATTTTCAAAATGCTTTTTATACTCAAAATCATTATGCAGGTTGTTTCTTAAACCCATTGAACATAGTGATCCGACGTCATCTCCCAATTCTGAATTCCCTGTATTCGAAGCGGAAGAAGATGAGGTTGAAAGGATTCCTGACGAGATTTCCCGACTTCTTGAGCAAGAAAAGAAGATCACTCAGCTGCATCTCGAGAATCAGCAGAACAGCCAACTGGGGCATTAAAAAAAAAAAAAAAAAAAAAAAAAAAAAAAAGAAAAGAAAGAGGAGGGTGCAAAATCAAAAGAAAAGAAGTCAAAAGAAAGAAAAAGAAAGAAAGAAACAAAAGAAAAATAGCACCCTCAAAGTCCCAAGTTGACTGATGCTGAATGGATTCAGAGTCACTATGACCAGGTGAATCCAATCGAAAAGAAGAGATCAACTGCCATGTAGCGTGGTCAGTTACATCAGCAGAAAGTGAAGATAGCATTCGACAAGAAGGTCAAGCCTCGTGTGTTCCGAGAAGGTGACCTTGTGCTCAAGAAGGTCTTGTCTTTCGTGCTCGATTCCAGGGGCAAGTGAACCCCAAGCTATGAATGTCCATATGTTGTCAAGAGAGCCTTTTCTGGCGGTGCTTTGACACTTACAACAATGGATGGAGAAGTTCACTCGTCCTGTGAATTCCGAAGCAGTCAAGAAATACTTCGCCTAAAACAAAAAAAGCAGAATAGCTCGCTAAGTCGAACACCCCAAAGGGCGACTTAGGAAAAAAGGAGCGTCTCGGTGGATTGAAAACCCGAAAGGGCGATCCAGGCAAAAGTTAGAGACATTGAAAAAAGAATTTGCATCCCGCTAGATCGATCACCTCACACTAGGGCAATCTAGGCAAAAATTAGGGATTTGGCAAGTAACTGCATCTTGACAAGACTGTGCCGTACATCTGTCATCCGTCAGGGATTCTCGATTCATCGTCGACTGATGCTCCAAATACATCGAAAATTCGGAATGGCAGAGGAAAGGTCATTATGTTCAATGTAGCCCTCTCCAATATATATCACCGATTTAAAACTTGTACAGATCTATGGAGCCTTGCCCTTTGCAGACTACCATTCCATCACATCAATTTGAGCTTTTATCCAATTATTTGCACTCTTATTTGTTTCGACTCAACAAATGTTTTGCATGTTTTTAATTGATAAAGTATCATTTTTTCAAAATAAACAAATTGTTCATAAATTGTTCTTAAACAAAGTGAACATTCACAATGATGGAAGGATACTTAGGAGATTCGCAGTGCTCTCCCAAGAGTGGTATGATTACCAACAGGTAAGACAGTTGTTCGTATCTCGAGCATAACTGTATCTTTTTCCTGTAGAACCTCTCATGGTTTCTCCTCAGCGAGGTTGCTCAGTGCAGTGTTGGTTGAAGTTGTTCATCTTCACGTCCCCGGTAGTGCAGCATTTTCCTCCAAGTCCCTATTAGCACCTATGGTGGGGCATCCCCAGTAGTTTGATGTTTGAGCCCTATTGTGGGGGCATCCCTAGCAAGTTTGCTGTTTGAACGCTTTTGTGGGGCAGTTCCCCAAGCAGAGTGTTTACTAAAGACGTTAGCGTTCGTCTCTCCAGCAGAGCAGTCTTCTCCTCTCCCCGCAGGATGGTGTTATTCCCTGATATCCCGGTTTCCAGCAGATCGCGTTTGCTCTCTGGTGTTTTTGGCCTTCCCTATGGAAGAAGAGTAGTACCGGGTGGTTGATTCCTGGACCTGTGTGCTTACATGTCTGTTTGTCAGCATTCATCATACATTCATCATGCATAATGCATACATGCATAATCATAGCATTCGGATACTCATGATGCAGTTGTTGCCGTGTATCTGTTGATGGTTGTCTCCTGCTATTTGTTGATACAGATCTCTCTAGTAGATCCTCCCTAGCAGATATAGGTGTGTCTGATCTCTCCATGTAGAGCCGACCCCTTAAGCAGAAAGTGTCTATCCTTTCCTGCCATTTCCCCACTGAGATACATCCTCGTGGATGACGGTTGTTTCTGTTCCCTCCCTACACATAATGGGATGGGTTTTTCCTATTGAGTTCTTTCCTCATTAGGATGAGTCTTGATTCAGTTTGCCTTTTTGGATCGATCCTAAACTGGCTTCCTTGTGACTGTCTCTTGTGCCTCCCTGGGGCATAAATGAATAGTGACTCACTAACCGGCACTCATTCATCTTATCCTCAGCAGATTGTGTTGGCCTCTGCCTACAAACCAGCAGTTGTAAGTCCTATCTTGGTGGTCTTCTACCTACTAACCGGTAGATGTGAATCCTCTGCTCTCCCCGTTGTGGAGTCGACCCTTGTGCTCATCCTAGTGATGACGGTTACCTTTCCGTGGTTTTCTACCTACTAATCGGTAGATGTAATCCCCTCTTTGTGGTTATCATTTTCCAGTTGGAATTGATATTCCCATCCTTTTGGATATTTGCTCCGAGTCAGCAACTTTATCCCCGGCGGGCCTTTCCCTGTCCTTTTTGATTGGTCATCTTTGCATACCTAGTCCTGGTATCCCGATGCCTTCCTTGTCGGTCGATCTATCCATACAACCTCCAACCCGGTTATGGATAATCTTCCATGCGAATGTATTATCTACGTTTTGACGGTTATAGATAATATATCTCATGCGCTCTTGGGTCGAAGTCGTCCTCCCCAGTTGAGTAAGATTCGTATTCCTTTGTTCGGAATCGAATGTCCATCCTTTAACAAGTTTGCTTTCTCTCTCTTCAGGATGATGTCGGTCGATCTATCCATCTAACAACCTCCAACACGGTTATGGATAATCTTCCTTGCGAGTGTATTATCTACGTTTTGACGGCTATAGATAATATATCTCATGCACTCTTTGGTCAATATTTTGATTGTTTTCTCCAGCTGAGTAAGGTTCGTATTCCCTATGGAATCGGATGTCCATCCTTTAACAAGATCGCTTTTCTAGCCCTCTTCGGGATGATGAGTGTTTTGGAAAACAAACCAATTCACGCTTTGGTCGGTCACCCGTTTCATACCTACAACCCGGTATTCTTGGTGTTCCTTCCTGTCTGCTCGCTGTCGTGACCTTGATCCCCAGTGAGATCCCCTGCAAGTGTGTAGCCTTGCCCAGACATGTAGATGTCAGTATCCTGTCAGCACCCACGTGTGTTATTTCTTTAGTGTCGGTAAACACCATCTTTCGGTGATTTCCAGTCATGCGTAAGTGTCTGGTTTTCTTTGGTGTCGGTAAACACCATCTTTCGGTGATTTCCAGTCATGCGTAAGTGTCTGGTTTTCTTTGGTGTCGGTAAACACCATCTTTCGGTGATTTCCAGTCATGCGTAAGTGTCTGGTTTTCTTTGGTGTCGGTAAACACCATCTTTCGGTGATTTCCAGTCATGCGTAAGTGTCTGGTTTTCTTTGGTGTCGGTAAACACCATCTTTCGGTGATTTCCAGTCATGCGTAAGTGTCTGGTTTTCTTTGGTGTCGGTAAACACCATCTTTCGGTGATTTCCAGTCATGCGTAAGTGTCTGGTTTTCTTTGGTGTCGGTAAACACCATCTTTCGGTGATTTCCAGTCATGCGTAAGTGTCTGGTTTTCTTTGGTGTCGGTAAACACCATCTTTCGGTGATTTCTAGTCATGCGTAAGTGTCTGGTTTTTCTTTGGTGTCGGTAAACACCATTTTTCGGTGATTTCCAGTCATGCGTAAGTGTCTGGTTTTTCTTTGGTGTCGGTAAACACCATCTTTCGGTGCTTTCCCAGTCATGCGTAAGTGTCTGGTCTTCTTTTGATGTCGGTAAACATCATCTTTCGATGTTCGTAACGTCGTCCTTCTTCCCTAGTGAAGCAGTTAATCCTCCTCTCCGTTGGTGTCGATAAACGTCGAGTTTTTCCTATGCGTCCGTTGGCGTATAGTTGATATCTTTCCCCACAGGGTCGTCCCCAGTTAATCCTCCTCTCCGTTGGTGTCGATAAATGTCGAGTTTTTCCCAATCATCCGTTGACGATTTGGTTGTGTTCTCTCTCCCCAGAAGAGTCTCCTCTCAGTTGGTATCGATAAACGTCGAGTTTTTGCCTATTCGTCTGTTGACGTATAGTTGTGCATCTTCCTCAGCAGTAGTCTCCTCTCCGTTGGTGTCGATAAACGTCGAGTTTTTCCTAGTTGTCCGTTGACATCTAGATGTTTTGCTTTCTTCCCAGTTCATCCGTCGTCCGTTGATATCTGGTCTCCTTCTCCGTTGGTGTCGATAAACGTCGAGCTTCTCCCGTTCGTCCGTTGACGTCTGGTCGAGTCTTCTCCTTCTCCGTTGGTGTCGATAAACGTCGAGCTTCTCCCTTTCGTCCGTTGACGTCTGGTCGAGTCCTCCCATTCATCCGTTGATGATTGGTTACCTCTCTGTTGGTCTTGATAAACGTCGAGTTTTTCCTGGTCGTCTCCAGTTGGTTACCTCTCCGTTGGTCTTGGTAAACGTCGAGTTTTTCCTGGTCGTCCCCAGTTGGTTACCTCTTCATTGGTCTTGGTAAACGTCGAGTTTTTCCTGGTCGTCTCCAGTTGGTTACCTCTCCGTTGGTCTTGGTAAACGTCGAGTTTTTCCTGGTCGTCCCCAGTTGGTTACCTCTCCGTTGGTCTTGGTAAACGTCGAGTTTTTCCTGGTCGTCCCCAGTTGAGTTACCTCTCCGTTGGTTTCGGTAAACGTTGAGTTTTTCCCATTTCGTCCGTTGACGTATGGTTGTATCTCTTCCAGTCATTCATTAATGTCTGGTTACCTCTCCGTTAGTTCCGATAAACGTTGAGTTTTTCCTAGTTGTCCGTTGGCATCTAGTTGTGATTTCTTTTCCCATTCTTCGTCGTTGTGATGTCTGGATGTGGCCGTATCTTTTTTAAAAAAAAAAGAAAAAAAAAGAAAAAAAAGAAAACAAAAAAATACCCAGCAGTGTGCAAATTTCTACGGTTCTTGGTATTCAATCCCTGTTTACCCTGAAAGTTTGACAGTCGTTGCTCTCATCCGTTCGGGTTCCCAGTTGATTGAATAGGGGCAGATATCCCACCCACAAGGAAGGAAGCAAGGTGCACAATGATCCTTGAGGCAATGCAAAGATATGATATGATGCCATGAGGGATCTTAGGGACAAAATTGGGATCTTACAACACTCAAATAAGTTCAAATATTCATGAAATGATGAGTTAAATAACTTCCCTTGATTGTATTTGATCATGGGCTGAGGTTGCTTCAAGAGCAAGGCATTGTGGTGCACAGATGAATTAGGGTTTCTTTGGGGAACCAACCTCAAACCCTTTGACTTGCTTTGATCAAAATGATAAATTGAGATGCTAGGGAGGCATATTTGATGGATGAGAGCTTTGGGAACCATTACCATGCTTGCTATCATCTTCTCTTGGTCATATCCCTGCACAAAGGATCTCCTTGAAGCTCTTGACCTGGTGATTGCTTAAGCTACAAACAAAAGATGTTAGTGACATATTTTTTGTGCTTTTGGTTAGCAAACAAAATAATAAAAGCAATGATATACAATTCAAACATGCTTGGTGATCTCAAACCATTAACAAGAGGTCCCACCCAAAGGCAAAGGGAACCAAGATGCTAATGATCCTTGAGGCAATGCAAGTGCAATGTTATGATGCCATGAGGGATCTTAGGGACAAAATTGGGGTCTTACAGTACCAATTGGATGTAGAGCATAACAATTTATCCTGTTCTTTTGAAGTTTGTGAGACTGGTCTCAAAACAAATGATAATATACTAAGTATTTCTTCATGGCTTTCTTGGAAATGGTGAAGACTGGATTACTGTCATGAAGACCTTTTCGGAATCAGCAAAATGCATTTCAATTGACCTTCCTGGTCATGGAAAATCAGAACTGCATGGTGTAGAGCGTGCTGCTGAGGAACCATGGTTGTCTCTGGAGATAGTTGGCGATATATTACATAAAGTAATTCATCACGTAGCACCAGCTAAAGTTACACTAGTTGGGTATTCAATGGGAGCAAGGATCGCATTGTATATGGCACTGAAATTCTTGGAGATTTTTGTATTACTTTTTAAGTCTGACATCGGTTGTCCTGAAAAGTCAGCCACTTAAGGAGTAAGCCAAGCTGTTAATATCTCATGGTTGGTGCATTCTCACCCTGTTCTGAATCCAACTGTGCTTATGACAGAGGCGAATAGGACGCTTGGTATTTCATTCAAATTGTTGCAGTGTGCTGGCAATCTCCCTGGTTGCTTGACAATTACGGTCATGAATTGTTTAGCAGTCATTGCAAGGAAAAGACCATAACACCATGATACAATTGACAAGCCTCCTAACAACATATCCAAGGACTTGTAATGTGTGTTAAACTCCTTGCATCTTAACCAGACAGAAGATTTTTCTGATGAAAACGGGCGCTTAAGGGAGGCTGGTCAAAGTTCTGTTAATGAGGGTAATGGACATTCTCTTAGTTATAGAGCTTCTGAAAACTTGCAGCATGATGTCAGTTGAACCAGTAACAAGCTCAATCGTTTTTCAGCCACCGTCACCCAAAATTCAAGTTGAAGTACTTCCAGTTACGGTACCACCTGAAACCAATGAAGAAGCACAAGTTTAAAATTCAAAATTCATAAAAAGCAAGTTTGCAGCATACAATATAACCATTGTTCACATACCGTGGTCTACTTAAAAATGTCGTCTTGCAACATTACCTCGTAAAACTCTTCACAAGTTCATGACAAGCATTAAGTATTAAACAAAACCCCAAACTTTACGACTGCCGTGTCCCAAGGCCTGGAATGTGCAGTTACTGATACGTTTATGTCACAGGAAGGAGATGTAATCCCTATGCAGAATGGTAGTGATAGTGGCTCCTATGTTCTTGGAAAATGAATGTTCTTTACTAAGGGGTGCATTTGGATTGCGACAAGTGCTACTTCAACCCGAAGAGGAATTATTGGTGAAATGCAATGCAGAGCTTTCCAGCGAGGGTGTTGTGCCTAAACCAAAATACTTATTGGCAGTTTGAAGGTGCAAGTACGTAAAGTCAAAATGGGTGTCGACCCTCCTACTGGCTGTAGCATGTCATCCATAGTGACAGATGAAATTAAAATGGAATCAGTGTGATACCAATTCTCAAATTTAGAGTCAAAAATATCTTCTAGTTGGCACGCTCTTCGGAAAGTCCGCTTTGTACCGCATTTGCCTGCTAATGGCTCATTCACGCACAAAAGCTTGGCATATGTGCATGCTAGCACTCGCTATATGTGCATGCCTTAACTTGGTATATACTCTGCCGGCACCTGTTATAATGAAGGGAAATAGAAAAACTTCTTTGAGCCATTAAGAGAACATACAATGGATTCAGAAAGAAATCTACCAGTGTTGTGCAGTTTGACACAACCCAAAACCGCTTTTTGGTTGCTGGTGAAGATGGCCAAGTGAAGTTTTGGGATGTGGACAATATTAATCCTCTAACAAGCACTGATGCAGATGGTGGATTACAGGGCCTCCCACGCTTGAAATTCAATAAGGAAGGAAATATTCTCGCAGTCACTACTATGGATAGTGGATTCAAAATGCTGGCAAATGCTACTGGTCTTAGATCCTTAAGAACAATTGAAACTCCAACATTTGAAGCATTGAGGCCACCCATTGAATCTGCTGCAATCAAGCCGCCGCAGCCCGAAATTCAGGCTGGAGTGTCAAGCTACCACAACAACACCATATAAAATCAGTTAATTCTAAAACAGACTTTTCGGCTAAGTGAGTTACAGTGGTGAAAGTTTTCTTACCAATGGTGAAGTTTTCGAAATGAAGAGGAATTGGGAGAGGGACCACAAGCTGGAATAAGGACAAACTTCCCAACCTCCGTACAGACACTTCCCACTACTCTAAGAAGACACAGCAACATAGCAGAGGAAAGAGATTAATGGCATATAAAAGGAAGATCACTGTTCACAAAAAACCCTAGAGAACATTAGCGGCTACCATTCAGAAAAGAAGAAGAGAACATTAGCGGCTACTGTTAAAACAGTAAATCCCTAAGGAACTCCTTCGACGGTGAAACGGCAAAAATCCCAACAACAGAGGAAACCATAAAGAAGAGAAAGAAAAGCCCTATCCTGTTCTCTGAAGCGGCGCTCTTAATCGAAATTCCACCGAAGTTCCTTTAAATCTTTCTTGACAGCGAACGAGAAACGCTTACTCACATTCGTCGGTCGAGCTCGCCGCAACCGATTAGCTTCCTTTCCGAGCTTTATTTTTATGTTTCGATTATGCTTTACATCCTTTTGAGGGAACCATGGTTGTTGTTCCGATTTTAACTCCATCTTTGATTTAGCAATACCGCTGCCTGTTTGTTTGTGATGTTATCTTGCCGTTAAACCTTTGATGTTCAAAATGGAAAGAAACATGATTTCTGTGCGTGTTTGAGTTTTGCTACTGTTTTTCAACTTTGTTTTATTTAAAAGGCTTGGTCCGTTTTTTTATCTTATGTATTAGTGCTTGAGATCATACAACAAGGATGCTTGTCTGGCGGAGTTGGTAAAGGGTTGCTTTGGCAAGCCTTTGGTCTCGGGTTCGATACCCTTGTGCTTCACTTTGGTTTTAGTTTTTTTTCACTTTATTCAATTTTTAATCTTTGATTGATTTAGGATCTATTTTATTATTAATCATTTTGTTTTATTTTATTCTCACTTTTCAACTTTAGCTTTTATTCTTTCGCCGTTATTTTATTTTTATTTGTTAAACATCGATTTTAATTTATGGATTCAACAATTTCCATGTTGTTTATCCATGATTATTTTTATCGATACATTGATGGTATTTCGCCGCGTTTTGATTAATCACATATGACATTTCGGTTTTTGTTAATATGTGCAAACCGGCTTTGAGCACATTATCTAGATTTCTTGTATGCTTTTTTTAATCTCCATCTGCCTTGCACGTCATTGCGTTATGCGACTTTGATTCGCATCCTCGCATCCCGATTTTTATCCGTGCACGTCCCGATGTTGTTTCTTTCAATTAAATTTTTGAGTGTTTTGTATATATAACTTGTTGTGTTATTTATTCACATGGCTTACTCTTGGACCTTCTTACAATGAGACAATTCCATTGCACTTACACTCATACATTGCATTATTTGTTGTTCGGGCCCGATTTAATTATTCTAGTACTTCGAATCCCCATTTGACAAAATGTACCCCACTCCCCCGATGTTTAATAATTTTACTGCTTTTCATTTCTTTATTTGTTTGACTGTTTAGTTAGCTACTAACATAAGAATAAAATCAACCATTTCCAAAAAAATCAAAAAAATAATGACTCGATCCAATGTCGAGTATTTTCTCAATAAACAAATCAATCCATTTCTTCCCCCCATTCTATTCCATTTCTTTCAAAAACTTCACCAAATGCTTGATCCAACGTCAAGCCATTTCTCATAATAAAAACTCAAAAAATATTAATTCCTATCTAAACTCTTTTCAATAAAGATGGAAATGGAATGTGTTTTATACCGCGCACTCCTGAGACTAGGATTCGAGATGGATATCTCGCCGATCCTAGCTCTCGCCATCATCCAAATTTATCTATTCTGTTTCTCTCAAACACTCATTTAAATCTTTCTCAATCGCTCATCAAATGCTTGATCTAATGTCAAGTCATTTTCATAACAAAAACTCAAAAATACTTAATTCCATTATTAAACACTTTTCAATAAAGATGGAAATGGAACATGGTGTATACCATGCACTCCTGAGATTAAGATTCGAGGCGGATGCCTCGCCTATCTTAGGTCTCGCCATCATTGAAAATTGTCAATACGGTTTCTTTAAACCATTTCTCAATCAAACCTAAAAAAAACACTTAATGCTTATTAAACATTTTTGCAAATAAAGATGGAAATGGAACGTGGTGTATACCGCGCACTCCTGAGACTAGGATTCGAGATGGATATCTCGCTCATCCAAGTTCTCGCCATTACTCAAAACACATCAAACCAATCAATTTCTTTTTCTCGCCGCCGTGCGATTAACCCTTCAAACTTTTTCTCAAATGAAAGGTACTTTGTTTCAAAACAATGCAAGGCAATGTTTTTCCACCTGTTTTGGGTAGTCCAACAATATTTTCGTCGATTTGACACAAAGTAGCTTTTGCTAAAATCGACCAACAAACAAACATTTTTCTACCCAGAACTACGTAAGCCTTGATTTCTCTGTTGAGATACGTAGGAGCAGGATTTGTAAATCTTGTCAGGCCCACTAATAAAAAACTTAGGTTTAGTCCTTCTTTAAAAATCCAAAAATACTCTCCTCTCATCCTTTCTCTCTTTCTTTCCCATCTAATAACTTGAAAAGCCTAACTTTTCAAACTAACACTAATGCGCACAACTGACCTAATGGTTCCCGTTGAGTACAACGGACGTGAGGGGTGCTGATACCTTCCCCTTGCATAAATCGACTCCCGAACCCTGATTTGGTTGCGATGACCAATAATCATTGTCGTTCTTTGTTGGGTTTTATCGATATTTCCCCTTTCCTTTTTAGGAAAAAATAAAGTTCGGTGGCGACTCTGTTCAGTCCATCATTGCGAGCGTGAGATTGCGCTTCGCTAAGGTCGTACCCCACATTTTTTCCATGAGGTACGACAGATGGCGACTCTGTTGGGGACCATACCCAATCCCTAAGCGAGTCAAGCCTAGTTAGGACGTTTGTGTGCCTTTGTTTGTTTAATTGTGTGGCTTTTCCTTATTTGTTTCTTTTTATTATCTTTATTATTATTTTGATATATTTGTTGTATATTGGTTCCAATGAGTTGGGTACTGATATTCGATTTCAAACCATGTGGGAAAGACTCTACACCCGAGTCTAGAGAAAAAAAACATAAGATAGGATGATGGTTGAGTAGTATGGACTCCCGAGGTGGATACTTTGTAAGAGTCGGTACGAGAACCTCACTTAGAGTAGATTCTTTTGCAAATATTGTCGCCCGAGGTGTATACCTCGTAAGCTTCGATGTTTTAAAGGGGTCCATGACTCTAAGAACCTTTTAGAACATTGAACCTTTGGCCAACTAGAAATGATGGTTGCGTAGTATGGATTCCCGAGGTGAATACTTCGTAAGAATCGATACGAGAACCTCGCTCAGAATAGATTCCCTAGATGGAGTTGATGACCGGAAAGTATTTTCCGTAAGCGTCAAACAGTCTTTTGAATCCATGACTCTAAGTACCCTATCTAGAACCCAGTCGATGGTTGCGTAGTACGGACTCCCGAGGTGAATACTTCGTAAGAGTCGGTACGAGAACCTCACCCAGAATAGATTCCCTTGATGGAGTTGACGACCGGAAAGTATTTCCTGTAAGCGTCAAACATTCTTGTGAATCAATGACTCTGGGGATCCTTTGTAACAAAGCCCTAGATCATACCCGGTGAGAACCCCGTTTTGGAAAGCAATCAAATATATCCATACCTTGGACCTTTGAACCTATAAAAAAAAACATTGCATCCATCCATTCATTGCATACGCATAAAAAGCAAAACTCTTAGTTTGTTTCGCATTGTTTCAGGAATCCAATACTTGTTAGCAAAATGAATCCTGAGAGAAGAAGCACTTTTCAGTTCAAATACAAGAACGTGGACCTTACCAGCCTGCAAAAGTTGAGTGCTAAAGTAACACCAATCAAACTCAACAGCTTTGTGCAAAACTATGGAAGAATTCTGGATATCCTAAATGAGAAGATGGACACGATGACCACAACGACTATTGCTCAGTTCTACGATCCACCTCTACGTTGTTTCACGTTTTCTGACTTCCAATTGGCTCCTACCTTGGAAGAATTTGAGAGGATCATAGGCTGGAATTTGAAGGATCATAATCCATTTCCCAGGTTCGATGAAGATATTCCTCCCAAGAGGATAGCTTTATCTCTGGGTCTGAAAGTTTCTGAAGTCGTGGACAATTGGGATGTGAAAGGACCTTTCAATGGTTTTTCTAGGAAGTTCTTGGAAGATCAAGCTAAGAAGATGGAAAAGGAAGGGAATTGGGAAGCCTTCTATGCTATGTTAGCCGTGTTGGTATATGGGATAGTTCTCTTCCCAAATATTGACCATTTTGTGGATCACCTGGCAGTGAGAATTTTCCTCTCTGGTAACCCTGTACCGTTCCTCTTGGCAGATCTCTACTACACTCTCCACGATCGTCATGAGAAGAAGGGAGGAATCATCTTATGTTGTACGCAGTTGTTGCCTGCCTGGTTTAGATCCCATATGCCCGAAGAAGGTCCTTTTGTCTCAAAGGAACTCAAGCCTTCCCAGAAGTTGGCTTCCCTCACCTCCAATCATGTTAAGTGGTATATCAGGGATTGGGAAACCAAGAATGTGATTGTCAGCATTGGAGACTTCCCCAATGTGCCTTTGATAGGAACTAAGGGTTGCATCAACTATAACCCCATGTTATCTCTGAGGCAGCATGGGTACCCTATGAGTGGCCCTCCAAAAGCTGAAGCTTTAGAGCCTTTCGTCTTACACGGTGCTGAAGCAGATCATCCCATGGTGAAGAAGATCAAGAGGTCTTGGCATGCAGTTATCAGAAAAGGTAAGGAGTTGGGTAAGAGAAATGTCATTTCTCAAGAGCCTTACACTTGTTGGGTTAGAGAGAGGGTTCAGATGATTAAACTCCCTTTTCCATTTGATCATTCTATCTATCCATTGGTTTTTGATCCAGAACCCATATTACCTGAAGATATAGAGAAGCTCAATGCCCGTATCAAGGAGCTGGAGTTGGAGAATGCTGACTTCAGAATTAAGCTCGGCCAAGTCTCGATAGAGAATGGGAACTTGAAACACGGTCAACAAAAGAAGGACAAAGAGCTTGAAATCTCCAACAAAAGAGTGTCGCATCACGAAAAACAACCGGCGGGAAAAGACACAGAGCCGCCACCGTGCATTATTTATCCCAAAGGAGGGAAAGGAAACGCTCGAAGTAAACCTAAGAAAGGGAAAGGAATGGCCCTACGACCAGTGATTGCAAGGTACAGGAGTCGGTTACACAAGGGGAAGGTATTAGCACGCCCTCACGTCCGTCGTACTCGACGGGATCCACGCTCAAAAGAATAGGATAAGGTTGCTAAACAAACTGCTCAAAAACTGCACAAACTGGGATAAAACACAGGTGAAAGAAAACGGAGAAAGCGGACTCGGCAGGATGTCACATCCTAGGCCTACGTAGTTTGTCAGAAACAAACATCAGAGTCAACGTAGTTCGGGGAACTGGGAAACATGCTCGCTAGGACATTGCATCCTATGCATACGTATCTTCTCTAACTAGAGAAAGAATCAGAGCACTCGTAGCTCGGCTAACGCACGCCGAAACAAACACTGAAAGGAGACGTTGAGACATCAAAGGAGACACACAACAGGAAACGGAATGCCAATAGATGGACTTACATCCGACTCCAAACAACAAATACACACAAACAAGGAAACAAAATGTCAATCAATGGACTTACATCCGACTCCGAACAAACAAACGCAAACAGGAAACGGAATGCCAATGGATGGACTTACATCCAACTCCTAACAAAGAAGGGGCAACAGGAAACAGAATGCCAATTGATCGACTTACATCCAACTCCTAACAAAGAAAGGGTGTACAAACACACACACACACATGTAACACCCCAAAATTTGCCCTCCTCATTCATGCATTCATTTAGCATTTCATATTGCATTTCATCATGTCAATCAAAATTAGATCCAAGAAATTTGTTAAAAAAAAAAAAAAACGAAAAAAAAAAAAAAAAAAAAAAATAAAATAAAATAAATTTTTACAAAAATAAATAAATAAATAAAAATAATAATAAAAAAATAAATAAAATATAATAGAAAAAATTTGGACTTGGGTCTCTCTCATTTGAGCCCACAAAGCCATGAAATTCAGTCTATAAATACCAAGGCTTCACTTGAGAAAAAGGGAGAGAAGCAAAATACTCTGGGGTTTCCTTGAAACAAAACCCTGAGGAAAAAGATAGTGAGAGAAGACCTAACGGAGTTCAGAGAAGCCTCCAAACCCTGAAGGGAACTCAACTACACAGAATCACCTCTGCCTCACATAAACCCTAAAGATTGTTTTGTAAACCTCACGGGTGCAACTCAATTTCAATCAAGCTCTCCAATCAGACTCTTGCAGAGATGGTTTGCGTGGTTTTCCCACTTTATTTGTGGGATACCCCCTGGAGGTTCATTCCGATTACCTGTACTGACTCACCTTTCTTTAATGGCATTAGCTTGGGAGATCCCTGGGTTTCTTACTCCTTTAATTGCTGTTACTTCGAATCTTTATCCGTGTGGTACTTTTACCTTTTTTCCGCATTTTATCGCTTTCTTAGCTGGAAGACCTCGATAGGAGGCATTTGTTTTCTTTTGTTTATTTACTTCTGAGCCCCTTGTTGGCACATTTACTTTATACATGTTTGTTTTGTATGTGTTCGTATCCCTGCAGGTAGCGCGGTTCCTTCGTCAACGACTGCCTTTTTGCCCTTGAGCATCCCAAACCCTAAAACCCAAAGCAACACGTTAACTCCTTCTACTACAGGCGAGTAAGTCTCCAAAGGTCGAGCATCCGGTAGATTGCGTAGTGACGTCGTTCGTCCAAAACCCAATCCATAACCCCGTAGTTAACCGAACTACGTTTTGCTCTGATTCTCAGGCCAGATGAGATACGTAGGCATAAGACGCGATGTCTTAGCGAGCACAATTACTCTTAACCCCTAGGTAGCCGAGCTACGAAGACTCTGATTCTCATATTTAGATGACATACGTATGCAGTGGATGCGACATCCGCGCGAGTCATTTTCATTTAACCCTTTTTTTTCTTTTCTTTTTTTGGTAAACAGCACAAGATAAACTCACACCCTTTAGACAAGAACTACAAAAGTGGATCCCGTAGAGTACTACGGATGCGTAGGGGTGCTAATACCTTCCCTTCGCATAACCGACTCCCGAACCCAAGATTTGGTTGCAAGACCCCGTCTTGTCCTTTCCTTTTTCAGGTTTACTTCTAGTGTTTCCTTTCCCTCCTTTGGGATGAATAACGCACGGTGGCGACTCTTCTGTCATTTTCTTTTGCCGGTTGTTTTTTCGCGCACTGTATTTTTCAGGTTGCGACAGCTGGCGACTCTGCTGGGGACTGAAAGAAGTTGACCTCTTGCTGGTCCATCTTCCCTAAGCGAGTCCCTCCTAGCTTGTGTGATTTCTTGTTTATTGGGTGTTCATGCTTTTGTACCTTTATTTGCTTACCTACTGTCGCATCCGCGAAAAACAACCGGCGGGCTGAAATAAAAACACAACACAGAGCCGCCACTGCGCGTTATTTATCCCAAAATAGGGAAAGGAAACGCTCAGAGAAACCTGGAAAAAGCATGGTCTCGCGACCAAAGAGAAAGGGTAAGGGAGTCGGTTACGCAAGGGGAAGGTATTAGCACCCCTCACGTCCGTCGTACTCGACGGGATCCACGCTCTAAGAAAAGAAAAGGTTGCTAAAATAAACAGACAAACATCATACACACACGCTAAAACAACACAGGTGGGGTTAAGAAGAAGAGAGCTTGATAGGACGTCGTATCCTATGCCTACGTATCTCGTCTGGAACGAGAATCAGAGCTGTCGTAGTTCGGCTCACGCACGCCAAACAAGCAAACACAAACACAGGCAAACATGGAGCCTGAATGCCAATCACTGGACTTACATCAGCATCCGAACCAAAACACGCACAAAACGGCAAACGTGGAGCCCGACCGCCAATCACTGGACTTACGTCAGCATCCGAACCAAACATACACAAGAAGATAACATGCAAACACACACAAAAAGAAAAAAAAGTGTCCGGAGAGACCTCGCACGGTCTCCTACCTACATACCTCGTCTGGAACGAGGATCAGGGCGATGTAGTTCCCTTGAAAGGGAAAGGAAGAACATGCAAACTAGTAGGGAGTCGGGAACTCGAGCCTACAAGTCATCAAGCAAGCCAGAAGAGACGGCACACACAGACTAACAGGGAGTCGGGAACTCGAGCCTGATAGCTGCCAAACAAAACACACGCAAAAAAAGAAAAGGGTGCCCGGAGAGACCTCGCGCGGTCTCCTGCCTACGTACCTCATCTGGCATGAGGATCAGGGCGACGTAGTTCCCCCGAACGGGGAAAGAAAATCTAGCCAGAAACCAAGGGAAGACACACTACCAGGGAGCTGGACTCGAGCCTAGTGTTGTCATGCATCATTACCCTATGTTCAGGTTTCTACCTACTTGCACAACTGCAAGCTAATCCTATCCAGGAAGAAAGCAAGCATACAAGCATACAGATCAAAACAAGCATTTCAAGCAAATATTCACATAGCACACACTATAACCAATCAAGTGAGGCTCAAACAATGGGTTTGACTGCCGAAGCAAGTCATCTGTACATGGGTAGTATTCGCTCTTAACCTTGCCATTGCGGGGCTAAGGTGAAGCAGATGAAAGGTGAGTGAAGATTAGACTTCACAGCTCTTATCCCTGACCAGGGAGAGCTTCAGACAAAGGAGCGTGGGTCCAGAATGGAGGGACCCTTCTACGCTCAAGACTCTGACTCGATTGTGCAACAGCACAAGATCTTGGGTTTGTGTCCCAATGCATCAACACACAGCCGTGTGAGCAGGGGGACGACTCACAGAATAGCGGGGGATAGATTGCATATCCCTTGGCTTCCGCCAATTGCCTCATAGAGGTCTTCACCTGCTTGGCACAAAAGTAAACAATCACAATCATCGCCTCTTAAGGAGGACTTCAGACAGTTGCCTGGCCAAGTAACATGCCAGGTCTTCCAGACTACATGAAGAATAGAAGTCCTACCTCAAATGGTTTAAAAACCAAGCAGCAGCAAGCAAGTTCTTAAAGAACTGTAAGCGACTAAATGTACCTGAAATCAATCAAGTATCATCAGTACTCAGACAAACCAACAGTAAACAGCAAATGTTAATCAGTTAAACTGCACAGGCAACACAAGTTAATGCACACAAGTGCAAGCTATAAGCTCAAGCTCAAGCATCCCATCCTACAACACAAAGTCATGTTAATTCATAAACATCAACCAAACTCAATTCAAATTGCCTTGAAGCAATCTCCTTAAGCATTGTGCATTTCATCCTGAAAATCCAAACCAAATGTGAGAAACTAGACCACTAGGCCAAGCCTAGGGTCCAAAAGGGAGAAAAAAATCTAAACAGCAAGCCAAACCAATCCGAAATCAAATTAAAACCATTCAAAAGCAAATGCAATTGGTCTCATGCTCATACCATTCATCAATATCAATTCATGCCCAATTTAACACAAACTAGGTCAAATACAACACCAAAAGTCCAAACAGAATGACTTCAATCAAAGGCATACCAAAACAATTCCAAAAATCCTCAAATAATTCACACCTAAACAGGACACAATCAACAAGTAGCATGTCAATTTTCAGCTCAATTGGACAAAAGAAAGTAGGTCAATGAAAATCAAAAAGTCCAGACATAATTATGTAAGCCAATTCAAGACATCCAAGCAAGCATCCATTTCAATAATTCATAAAACAGTGACAACATATTAGAAATGAATGGGACCAAAAGCATGATGTCCTACAATGTGTCTACAATCAGCACACCAAATTTCACATTCATCCAAAACCATATGAGAATTTCACAAAAGATATGCCAACATGTGTCACACAATATTACCAAATGAGCATACAGTGAAGAAAATTATCAATCAATTGGAAAATGCCATAGAGAAATCCAGAACAATTCACATGTTATCTTGACATACCAATGATCATTCATGCAAAATTTCAATCCAATCCAACAATCATAGGTCATGCAAATAAATTCATGAAGTTGACCTAGCTAGGTGTGACACAAATTGTCACACCTAGATTCAAAAAATCATATCTCAATCACCAGATATCCAAAATTCACAAACTCTACATGAAAATCACCATCAACATGTCCAGAATAAGCACAAAAAATTTCAATCATTTCTTTAAATGTATGAGCATTTCATGTTAAAAATGGCAAAACATGCAAAAAATGTACACAAGTCAAAGATCAATAGGCCAAGTCAACATTTCTCCATGCACAACTTGTGGTACCATGCTCATAAAAAACTAGAGAGAATTTGGGATCTATCAAAAAAAGTCTCACTATTTTTGGATTAGTAATTAATATGTTTGGATTTTTTAAAGTTTTGTTAGTTTTTGAAATAATTATTGAAAGTGTTTTAATTAATTAAATGGATTCAGTGGCAAATTCGTAATTCTCGCTAGCCATGCCAAAACGCAGGCGTTTCACTTATTCAGTGTCACACGCTGATTGGCCAAAAGCGGAGGGAAACAACAATTCAAAACTGCACGCGAGCCAAACGGATCAAACCTCATAATTTTCCAGAAACTCATCGTTCTTCACCATCAATTTCCAGAAAAGCTCAAGAACACACGAACAATGAATCTTCACTAAAATTCGCAAATGGATATCCGTTGGAAAGGTCTAAGTACCAGGATTCCAAATATGTGACCAAATTAACCTAACTCTAACTATATAATCCGGATCGATCCAATTAGGTTTTGTCATCAAATCTTAAAATCGAGATATCTCATTCCATAGTTCATCATAATCCAAACCAAGAGCATCATGCTATTCTATGCTGAACGCACTACACAAGCCCTAACATAGTTAAGGAAATGGAGAGATTCGAATTTCATGTACCTGGTAACGGCAGTGATGATTCTTGAAGCCTTGGCGCGTGTTGATCCAAAACAGATGCAAGAGAAGCTTCAGGATGTTGACTGGAGATGTTAGGTTAGCTCGAGGATGCTTCTATTGAAAGAAATTGCAAATTGCCATTGTTGAGCATAATTGGAGCTGTCACGAATTTGATGTTTTTAGCCAATGAATTGATGAAACAGTTGAAGATCCTAGTTCATGGAAGAGGAAGCAAGAAGAATCACTCGAATTGATGAGGAATTGGAGGAGTTTGGATGAATTTTGTTCTTGAATGTTCTTGGTGAATTTGGAGAATTGGAGGGAAAAGTTGTTAGAGTTTCTTGTGATTTGTGATTCTGATCCAAAGTTAGTTATGATTAGGCTCTTATACTTCCACTTAATCACACTCTTAATCATGAATTAACCAAAATGAAATGTGATTAGCAAAAATGCATTTTACTAAACAAGGGCAAAAATGGTATTTCACATCAGGCCTTGTGACAGCTGTATGACAGCTCACACACTCTCCAAATACCAGCTGTGATGTGTTGGCACTTGTCTCATGGCAATTGGACTTGCAATTCTCATTTTCCATATGTTATGCCAAATTTTGCATTTTAAGTGATAGTTCAAAAATGACTTGGCCAAATATTGCATTTTGAGCACTTGTGACAGTTGAAACAATTTCTAATTTGCATTTGTGAGGTGTTGCAAAAATCCCCATGCCAAAATTCCCATTATTTCTCAACTTGGACCATTTTGCCCTTGGATTTTTAATTGTACACTTGAAAATTGACTTTTTGCATTGACCATTTTTGATGAATTCCAATTATGCACCATGAAAGTACATGTCAAATGGAGTTTGCACATAGAAAGATCACTCAATTTGGACACTCCATGTGGAAGTTATGCCACTTTGATTATGGGTCATTTTTGAAATTGAATGGACCATAACTTGTCAACCATACATGGGATTTTCAAGTTCTTGGACTTTTTGGAAAGGTGAGACCAAGATCTACAACTTTCATGTTGAACAAATTTTCATTTGAAGCTTCCTTGGACATGTAATTTTGAGGTCAAAAACTTTCCATTTTTGGAAACTTCCATTACAAGTCACTTTCTATTTTTAGCAATTTTTGTCCTGACTTGATTTTCTCCATTCTTGAGTTTTGACATGTCAAATAACACTTGTTTCAACATGAATGAAGTGGATCCAACTCATTTCCACCTCCAAATCCATTAAATCATGCACAGTTGACCACAGTTGACTTTTTCAATTGATAGATGAATTTGGCAATGCACTGATCAATCTGAGCCCCCAATTCTCTGATGAAATGGCTCAAGGATGAAAACCTAGCCTCAATAAGCTCCATATAATCACATGAAATGATCCTCATATCCATCATAGACCCCATCTCCTAGCCATGCCCTGATTGGCCCAATGCACCTGATTAGGGTTGACCAGTGGTCAAAACCCTAATCTCAAGGAATCCTGATCAAACACTTGAACTTCTTGGATGATATCAGAACCATGATGATGATGATGTACCATTTCCATCAAGATGTAGCTCAATCTCCTTGAGAATCACAAAACCCTAATTTGGACCTCCACATCCTCAGATGATTAATGACCAGTCCAATGAAACCCTAGCTTGCACATGACCTCCTATCTTCTGATCAAGACTTGGGGGAATGGCTTGCACAATGTAACCACATGATATGCAATATGCAATGCTTAATGACCTAGAAATGCAATGTAATATGTTAAGCTAGTCCCAAGAGAAGAGGGCAAATTTTGAGGTGTTACACCTACTTGCATGCATCTGTTGTATCTGTTGGATCTGTTTGTTTGTTTGTTGGGATGGGGTGTTCTATGAGAGATAAGCCCATTACCCAGGCTTGAGTGTACATACAGGTTTTAGAGTGGATAATTATGAGGCTTGCGTGGCGTGTTGCTACGTTAAGTCGTTCGTGAAGAACCACACCCAGACGAGGTTTCTTTTGGATATATTATGTCTTACGGGTGTTCCGTAACGGCAGGATGTTCCTCTAGAAATCGTCGACTCTGGTGACCATTTCCCGAGAACTCAGTCGAGGCCTCTCCTTTGAGACGTGATTATGTTAGCTCTGGTGGGCGCATTCTCGCTGCTCAATCCGAGGATCCCGAGACTGGGAACTTGCTATTAGGATGTCCTGTTGAGGGGAGTCAATGGAGGTCTTTTGTCCCGTAATAATACCAAACCTTCAGTGGTAAACGTATTATTCGCGACTGAAGGGCTGAAGCTGACGAACTTATGTTCTTAGAACCTACCAGTGAGGGGCGGGCTAAATTCAGGAAACCTTAACCTCCAACCAACCCGGTTTTCTGGAGCAGAGTTTTGGTCTTGTATTATATTCCTCAGTGAATTTCTCTCCAGGCAGTGCAACCTGACAGATGTTCAAGCGGATCCATCAATTCTGATTGACATGCCTTTGCATTGCATAACATCATCTGCATATTTGCATCCAACATCTCATGCTTATTGATTTGCAGGGTATTCCCTTTCAAAACGGGGGTGCCTTAAAACTGAACAAGCAGTGCATCGCATACCATGCATATTAACCCTTGTCTGTTTTGCAGGTGTCACCGCAGTGTCTAATGTTTGTTCCCTGTATCAGGCAGTTATTGGTCCCAAGCGAGTCCACGGGTACCCGACAAAGGAAAATCGTCCACAGCTAGCGATGGACCAAGTACAGAAAGAGCTGGCTGATATGCGTGAAAGGATGGATCAGTTCATGACATTGATGACTGGTATGGCAGAAGGCCAGGAAAAGCTGAGGGAATTGGTTAAGCAACCGAGACCCGATCCGGAGGTGGAGATACATGAGGGAAAACCTGGTAACCCTGGGAACGCTGATAACCCTGTGAACACTGGTAACGCGGGTAACGCAAATGCTGATGGAAACCCGGGTAATGTTGGCAACACAGGGAATGTTGGAAATGGTATTGGCGGAAGGTACAATGTGAATCAAGGAATTCGGATTAATGGGCGCCCCGTTACTGAAGATTATCAGTATGATCAATTTTCTTTGCACGACGAGGCCCTCGAGACCACTCGCCTATGGATGAGCTTGCTGAGAAGCTCAAATCTTTGGAGTCTCAAAATTCCTTAGGCTTTGATGTCACAAATCTTGGTCTGGTTCAGGGAGTAAGGATTCCTCACAAGTTCAAACCCCCTACTTTTGAGAAATACAACGGGGCTTCTTGCCCACGCACTCATCTCCAATCTTATCTGGGAAGGTTGGGAGCTCACACGGAAGATGAAAAGTTGTGGATGTACTATTTTGAAGACAGTCTAACTGGAGCTTCTCGTGAATGGTATTCTCATTTGTCTCGTACTACCATCAAGAGCTGGAAAGCCTTGGCAGAGGCTTTTGTCAAGCAATATCAATATAACTTGGACATGGCTCCAAATCAGACCTTGTTGCAAGGTATGTCTCAGACTGCCAAGGAAACCTTTAGAGAGTATGCTCAGCGTTGGAGACAGATTGCTGCGTCCGTCCAACCCCCTATGTCTGAAAGGGAGATGGCGGACATGTTCATGAACACTCTTCAAGGCAATTATATTGAGAGATTGGCTACTTGCCCTTCAATCAGCTTTGCAGAGATAGTAATTGCTGGAGAAAGGATCGAGAGTCTGTTGAAGATGGGCCGAATTCAAGACAATAGTGCTCCCAAGAAACCGTTTGCTGGTAACGGTCAGCGAAGAAGAGAAGGCGAGGCAAGCGTTGTGTATGCCGGCAGAGGCAGGGGTAGAGGAAGCCCTAATTATTATCAAGATCAAGTGGCTGCAGTCACTATTCCAACACCTGTTCCTCAACCGCAATATCATCCGCAACAACAACCCAGGTACAACAATCAACAACAAGGAGGTAATCCGGGTCAGCAGAGACACTATCAATAACGTCCAAGGCAAACGGACCGGGTCATCGAGCCAATCCCAATGCCTTATTCAGTATTACTTCCCAAGCTGATTGACATGAATCTGGTTACATTGAAAACTCTGGCCCCACCAATCGATCCCAATAATTTGCCTAGAGGTTATGATGTCAACGCCAGATGTGCTTTTCACTCCAACGCACCTGGCCATACTACAGATAATTGCAAGGCTCTCCAGTTAAAGGTACAAGATTTGAGAGATGCCCAGGCTATCAATTTTGCTCCGGTGCCTAATGTTATCCAGAACCCGACGCCGGCTCACGGCGGGCAGAGGATTAATGCTGTTGATAGTGGGGAAACTTTGAATTTGGTTTCTGATGTGACTAAGGTGAAGACTTCGCTATCGGTGGTTAAAGACCGACTTCTGAAAGGACAGATTTTCCCGGGCTGTGGGGAAGAATGCAGAAATTGTCAAGCTGCCGAAAACGGATGTGACAGTTTGAGAAGGGGTATTCAGCAACTGATAGATGAAGGTTGTCTTCAGTTCGATCAGGCCCGTCCAGTGAAGAATGATGTATCGACGGTGACGTTTTATTTCACTCCTGAAGAAATATATGTTCCCGAGAGACTCGCTCCGACAACAATATATTTCCCAGAAAGTACAGAACCAGCAGCGGTGAACATCGAAAGTTCAGCACCAGTTGCAATTTACTCTGACAGCCCTCAACCGACTTTGGTTGGTCCGATCACCATCACAATACCAGGACCCGTTCCGTATGAGAAAGACAGTGCTATCCCGTGGCACTATGGGGCTGATATCTACTGCCAGGGGCAGAAAGTTAACGAAGAAGACATTGACATTAGTAGCTCCGCTGTAGACAATGTTGGAGGGGTTGGTGGCTTCACTCACAGTGGACGCCTATTTGCACCATCAACATTACGCGCGAATACTGAAGCCGAGGCAGCTGCCAAGGCTAAAGGGAAACAGATGGCCGCCGAAGAGGTTACTACTAAGGAAGATCCTCCTAAGACCGCATTCGAGAAGGAAGTGGATGAGTTTATGAGGATTATCAAGAAAAGTGACTACAAGGTAGTCGACTAGCTAAATCAGACACCCTCAAAGATCTCTATTCTCTCACTATTGCTGTGCTCTGAGGCGCACAGAGCAGCCTTGTTGAAAGTACTGAATATGGCCTATGTTCCACCGGAGATAACTATTAACCAGCTGGAGTTGGTAGTTTCCAATGTAAACGCTAGCCGAGGGCTAGGTTTCACCGATAATGACCTGACATCTGAGGGCAGGAATCACAACAAAGCCTTGCATATCACAATGGAGTGTAAAGGGGTGATGCTTTCCCATGTTTTGGTTGATACAGGCTCTTCTCTGAATGTTCTTCCAAAGAAAGCCTTAATGAAGTTGGATTGCGATGACACCATCCTGAGGCCAAGTAACTTAGTTGTGAGGGCTTTTGATGGCTCTAAGCGAGCTGTTTGTGGCGAAGTTGAGTTGCCAGTTAAGATTGGACCACAGGTATTCAAGAGTACCTTTTATGTGATGGATATCCAGCCTGCCTATAGCTGTCTGCTAGGTCGGCCTTGGATTCATGTTGCCGGTGCTGTTACCTCTACCCTCCACCAGAAGCTCAAATATGAACTAAAAGGTCAGGTCGTCACTGTCTGTGGTGAAGAGGATATTTTTGTTAGCCACCTGTCTACATTTAAGTATGTAGAGATGGACGGCGAGATGCACGAGATGCTGTGTCAGGGCTTCGAAGCCGTAAACATCAATGAGGTCACGCCCGAAGCTGTCTTTTCACCTGAGTTTGAGAAGGTCGGGACTTCTATCTCTTCATACAAGCAAGCTGTCGAAGTGGTTAAAGCTGGTAATGCCCAAGGCTGGGGCAAATTTGTGGAGCCAGTCATCAAAGAAGACAAGTTTGGATTGGGGTATGCTCCGGGATCTCAGAAGAATGAAACCGGTACTCTCTCCAGCGGGGGTTTGGTTTCTCCCCACATCGTCAATGCTGCAGATGAAGACAAGGCTGACAGTGACTGTGACTTAGATAGCTAGATTCGCCCGTGTGTCCCGGGAGAAAAGCTCGACAATTGGTCGTCTGAAAAAACCGTCCGGATTACTCTACTGAAAGAGTGATTTTTATTGTTTTCCTTTATTACATGCATAATAAAGTCTTACACTTTGCCCAAGGTGTAACGGCTCATTTGTAGGGCCATCCATTTAGTTACATTTCGCAATTATTTTTATCATCAATAAAGGACGACTTTTGCAAACAATTTTGTGTTCTCTTTCATTCAGTTTTTTTCTACTTTTACAAAAAAAATGGCAATTTTTCTTTTTTCGTTTTTTCTTTCTTTCCAAAAAAAAAAATCTCTCATTCTAAGGTAAAGCATGATCCTCCATCATGCAGAGCGGACCACCCGGATCTCACTACTAACGACACTGCTATGGCCAAGTATGACTTCGACAATCCTATCTATTAAGCCGAAGAAGGGGTTGAGGAAGATTGTGAATTGCCTGAAGGGTTAGCCAGATTGTTGAAACAGGAGGACCGAGCTATTACTCCTTATCAGGAGGTGATTGAGACCGTCAACATCGGTACCGCAGACGACAAGAAAGAGATCAAGATCGGGGCAAGTCTACTGGCCGAGAGGAAAGACCGTTAATCATGTACTTGACTGTGTTAGAAAGGTCAATGGGTTGTGTGCTCGGTCAGCATGACGAGTCAGGTCGAAAAGAGCATGCAATATACTACCTTAGCAAAAGTTTACCGACTGTGAACAAAGATACTCATTGCTCGAGAAAACTTGCCGCGCTTTGGCATGGGCTGCTCGCCGACTAAGACAGTATATGTTGACTCACACGACTCTATTGATATCAAAAATGGATCCAGTAAAGTATATTTTTGAAAAGCCAGCACTTACCGGAAAGGTTACTAGGTGACAAATGATACTGACAGAGTATGACATCCAATACACTTCACAAAAAGCCATCAAGGGAAGTGTCTTGTCAGACTATCTTGCAGAGCAACCGATTGATGATTACCAACCTATGAGGTTTGACTTTCCTGATGAGGACATCATGTTTCTCAAATCGAAAGATTGAGAGGAACCACTCCCGGAGGAGGGGCCTGACCCTGAATCCAAATGGGTTATGATGTTTGATGGGGCGGTCCACGTCAATGGTCGCGGAGTTGGTATAGTGTTGATCACACCGGAAGGGGGTTCATATGCCATTTGGTGCCAGAATAACTTTTCCCTACATCAACAATGAAGCCGAATACGAAGCTTGTATCATAAGACTTGAGGAAGCCGTCAATATACAGATTAAAACCCTGGATGTATACGGGGATTCAGCTTTGGTCATCAATCAAACCAACGGGAAATGGTATACACCTCAGCCTCATTTGGCTCCTTACAGAGACTACACGAGAAGATTGTTGACTTTCTTATGAAGAAAACCAATTTCCTGATGCTTTGCTTACCTTGTCTCCGATGATTAAGGTGCCATGCTGGAACTACGTACCCAGAATTGACGTATCTCGGTCAGAGACGAATGAAGAAAGCATTTGGTCAGAAAGTGCGCCCTCGGGGGGTATCAAGTCGGTGAATTGGTACTCAAAAGATTTCTTCCTCCCAACACAGATCACAGGGGCAAATGGACACCGAACTATGAGGGTCCGTACGTGGTTAAAAGGATTTTCTATGGCGGAGCTTTGATGCTAACAACCATGGATGGCGAAGGATTCCCGTCCCCTATTAACTCAGACGTAGTTAAAAAAAAAATACTTCGCATAAAATAGACCCGCTGGACAGTAAAAAGAATAGTCCAGGCAAAAAAGGGGCATCCCGACGAACCAAAAAAAAAAAGAATAAAGAGGTTCGGGCAAAAATTAGGGATATAAAAAAAGAGTACACCCGGTGAGTTGAAAACCCAAAAGGGCGGCTCAGGCAAAAATGGGTATCCCGGTGGATTGAAAACCCGAAAAGGGGGCGATCCAGGCAAAAGTTAGGGAATAAGTGAATGACTCTGATCTGAGTTCATCCGTGTTATATCACCGTTTCATTCAATCCGGCAATCTTCGAAGGTTAAAGATCGACTAATCATCCACTTCAGAAAGCAAGATGAGCAGAGCGTCTTGAGGACATACGAGCCATAGCAGAGTCGAAACTCAGTGGGACCCCGTTTCCACATTGCCATTAGGATAGTTTCCTTTTTGTTCAATTTATAGCGATCGCCTCTTTTCAGGGATCAGCTTCCTGATACCCTCGCCTATTCCTGGCACAAATTTTCTCCCTAGTAAGAGAGAGTCGAATAATTCAGTTAAAGAGCCTCTTTATTTTTCATTTATCAGTTTGTTTGCAAAAATGTCCGAATTTTTGATAAAACATATTGCATATGAACATAATGGTGGCTTTTGCAGATGATTTGCTCAGGAAAACATTTAAAATTGCTTTGAAGGTGCTTAATCCCGGACGGTGAATTCAAACCGAGTAATTCCCCCGAGGCATACGTGTATTTTTGGTTGCAGGTCACAGGAACCGGATGCCAAGTCATGAATCCTCATCCCCAAGCGATTGACAAAGTCTCTCCTCAGCAGAGCATGTTCCTCAGCAGAGCATGTTCCCCAACAGAGTTGACAGTATCCAGACTGTCTAGCCCCAGTAGAGTTGACAGTATCCAGATTGTCTATCCCTAGTAGAGTTGACAGTATCCAGACTGTCTAGCCCCAGTAGAGTTGACAGTATCCAGACTGTCTATCCCTAGTAGAGTTGACAGTATCCAGATTGTATATCCCCATCGGAGTTGACAGTGCTAGACTGTATCTTCCCGGCAACAGCGAAGTGGTTGCATACCTAACAGATGAGAGGGTGGTGTTCCTAGTGTTCATCTCATTCCCCAGCAGATTATTTTTAACGGATTTGTTAATCCCCAGCTTGAGGGCGATTAGCAAGTTCATATCCCCAGCAAAGGTCGTTTCCTACGACATTTCCCCAGTAAGTGTTTTCCCCACAGAGCCTCTCCGAAAAAAGTTTCCATAGTTGATACTCCCCCCGCAAGGTCAACTTTTCAAGCAGCCAATTTATTTTTGGTGGCTCATTGGTCCCGGCAGACGGATCATTCCCCACAGAGCATTCAAGGATTGATACAACGATCTGTTCCCTACCGGAGTTTGCTTCCCCAAGCTGATTTCTTTTTACACCATGCATAACATTTGCATTTGCATGCATATCATATCAAGCATACACATAAGCTGATAAACAGGTTCTTCCAAGCAGACTGAAGAATTACTTTACAACCAAGGTCATGAGATCCAACCAGAGGATCAAGCGTGAGTGATCCAGCCTAAGGGTCGTTGTGAAGATTCAGCCTGAGAATCGTTTTCCAGTGATCCAGCCTGAGGGTCATTTCGAAGATTCAGCCTGAGAATCGTTTTCTAGTGATCCGGCCTGAGGTTCATTTTGAAGATTCAGCCTGAGAATCTTGTTCCAGTGATCCAGCCTGAGAGTCATTTTGAAGATTCAGCCTGAGAATCGTGTTCCAGTGTTCCAGCCTGAGGGTCATTTCGAAGATTCAGCCTGAGAATCGTGTTCCAGTAAGCCAGCCTAAGGCTCAATTTGAAGATTCCCCAGTGAAGTCGCCTACAAGCTTTATTTCCCCAGCAAGCCCAAGTCTAATTGAGGACTCGTTACAACATGTTCTAGCTTGAAGAATATGTATGAAGCCCAAAAGTGGAATATTCTCGAAGCTGCATATCTAATATGAAGGTTGGGTGTAGATTTCAAAAGAGGGTCAACCAGCGCATGCCTCAGATGCGAGATCCTAATGATGGGAATTTATCATCAAAACAATCCAAATCTAGCCAAAAGATCGAAGTAGATTCAGCCAGAGAATCGAAACAAAGAAGTTCTAGCCAGAAGATCGAAAATCAAAACAATTCAGATCTAGCCAGAAGATCGAAGTAGATTCAGCCAGAGAATAAAAGGAAATAGATTCAGCCAGAGAATCGAAACGAAGGAGATCTAGCCAGAAGATCGAAGAAGATCTAGCCAGAAGATCAAAATCGTATCCAGCCCGAGGATCAAAATTAATATCCAACCAGAGGACTAAATTGAGTATAGGTTCAGCCAGAGGATCGAAACTCCAGATTAAGCCAGAAGACTGATTCAGATCCAGCCAGAGGATCGGAAGAAAAATAAACAGCGCGGTGTATTTCCACGTTTTTGTGGTGTTCTCGGAGCGCAAATTTTCGGTCTGTCTTTGGTATTCAATCATAGCTCACCCCGTTTGTCTGATAAGTTGTTCGCTTTCATCCTACTCGGGTTAGCTGATGATTGAATAGGGGCAGCTGTAACATCCCAAAATTTGCCCTCCTCATTCATGCATTCATTTAGCATTTCATCATGTCAATCAGAATTAGATCCAAGAAATTTGTTAAAAAAAAAAAATTAAAAAAAAATTAAAAGAAAAAAACGAAAAAAAAAACGAGAAAAATTTTTTTTTTACAAAAATAAATAAATAAATAAAAATAATAATAAAAAATCAAATAAAATATAATAGAAAAATTTTGGAGTTGGGTCTCTCTCATTTGAGCCCAGAAAGCCATGAAATTCAGTCTATAAATACCAAGGCTTCACTTGAGAAAAAGGAAGAGAAGCAAAATACTTTGGGGTTTCCTTGAAACAAAACCCTGAGGAAAAAGATAGTGAGAGAAGACCTAACGGAGTTCAGAGCAGCCTCCAAACCCTGAAGGGAACTCAACTACACAGAATCACCTCTGCCTCACATAAACCCTAAAGATTTTTTTGTAAACCTCACGGGTGCAACTCAATTTCAATCAAGCTCTTCAATCAGACTCTTGCAGAGATGGTTTGCGTGGTTTTCCCACTTTATTTGTGGGATACCCCCTGGAGGTTCATTCCGATTACCTGTACTGACTCACCTTTCTTTAATGGCATTAGCTTGGGAGATCCCTGGGTTTCTTACTCCTTTAATTGCTGTTACTTCGGATCTTTATCCGTGTGGTACTTTTACCTCTTTTCCGCATTTTATCGCTTTCTTAGCTGGAAGACCTCGATAAGAGGCATTTGTTTTCTTTTGTTTATTTACTTCTGAGCCCCTTGTTGGCACATTTACTTTATACATGTTTGTTTTGTATGTGTTCGTATCCCTGCAGGTAGCGCGGTTCCTTCGTCAAGGACTGCCTTTTTGCCCTTGAGCATCCCAAACCCTAAAACCCAAAGCAACACGTTAACTCCTTCTACTACAGGCGAGTAAGTCTCCAAAGGTCGAGCATCCGGTAGATTGCGTAGTGACGTCGTTCGTCCAAAACCCAATCCATAACCCCGTAGTTAGCCGAACTACGTTTTGCTCTGATTCTCAGGCCAGATGAGATACGTAGGCACAAGACGCGATGTCTTAGCGAGCACAATTTCTCTTAACCCCTAGGTAGCCGAGCTACGAAGACTCTGATTCTCATATTCAGATGAGATACGTATGCAGTGGATGCGACATCCGCGCGAGTCATTTTCATTTAACCCTTTTTTTTTCTTTTTTTGGTAAACAGCACAAGATAAACTCACACCCTTTAGACAAGAACTACAAAAGTGGATCCCGTAGAGTACTACGGATGCGTAGGGGTGCTAATACCTTCCCTTCGCATAACCGACTCCCGAACCCAAGATTTGGTTGCAAGACCCCGTCTTGTCCTTTCCTTTTTCAGGTTTACTTCGAGCGTTTCCTTTCCCTCCTTTGGGATGAATAACGCACGGTGGCGACTCTTCTGTCATTTTCTTTCGCCGGTTGTTTTTTCGCGCACTGTATTTTTCAGGTTGCGATAACACACACAAACAAAAAGGGGGGAAAAAGAAAAAGAGTGCAAGTGTGGTGAACACACACCAAAAAGGAAAAGGGTGGAAAAAGAAAAAGAGTGCCCGGAGAGATCTCGCTCAATCTCCTACCTACGTATCACATCTGGTATGAGAATCAGGGCGACGTAGTTCCCCTTAACAGGGAAAAAACTCCTCCTAACCAGAGACTAGGGAGATAACAAACTACTAGGGAGACTACGACTCGAGCCTAGAAGTTGTCATGCATACGATACCTAAGTTGAGGTCTCTAATCAGAACCTAACTCGCACAGGAAGCAAGCTAGCCTAAACAACAAATAAGCAATCACAAGCGCAGGTATCACACACTATATGCAAACAAGTGGCTCATACAAGGTTGTGCTTTAGTCAAGGGGTCATATCAACCTCGACAAACAAGCCAATACTGGAAGGGGTATCTGAAGGCTCTTAACCACTAACATTGAGAGTTAGGGTGAGTAGATGAAAAGGTAATGAGGGTAAGACCCCATAGCTCTTAACCCTGGCTTGGGTGGGCTTCAATCAATGAAAGTGTGGGAGTCCAGAATGAGGAACTCTACTCCACATGACTGACTCTATATACAAGATCTTGGGTGTTTATTCAAAAGCATCAGCACGTAATGCGAGCATAATGAAAGACTCAACTGAACAGCAGGGGATTGATTTCAAATCCCTTTTATCTGCCAATTGCCTCTTCACTTAGGAGGACTTGAGGTACATGGCACAAACATAAACAAACACAGTCATTGCCTCTTAAGGAGGACTTCAGCCAAATGCCTGCCAAAAGAATCGACAGGGCTTCTAGACTACATGGAGTACAAGAGTGTTTACCTAGGTGGTATGCTAACCACAAGCAAAGCAAAGCTCAAGCAATGAGCTAAAGCTACTAAAGTACCTTCTTGGAGAGCAGTCACTGAAATCAGCATGTTCAAGACCTTGCAAGTGTGTGTAGCACCTCAAATTTGCACCTATCATTATGCATACATTTTCATAATAGGTCATAGCATATCATGATCCATTGCATAGCATTTGCATTGTCCCTCAGTTGCCTCAAGAGCAAGCAATCAGAAATTAGGTCAAACTAATCTCCTGATCAGTCAACCAAGCAAGCAAAGGAATTTTTCATTGAACCAAGGCCTTGGGGTTTGTCCAACAAGTTCACATGACTTGGGGATCCATTTGAAGTATTTTGGTCAAGGTTTAAGGGCTCAGAGGTCAGCAGTTCATGCCCAGACAGTCAAAAACCCTAAAAAGTCAACTGTCAGTCAAAGCAGTGGATGGTGGTCATTCTTGTGGAATTTGGGCACCATGGTCAATAAACAAGAGTTCAAACAACTCGGGACATCATTTGAAGTCAAATTCTCAAGGAATTAGGATTTGGAATTCATCAGTCAATGCATAATCAGTCAAAAACCCTAAAAAGTCAACTGTCAGTCAAAGCAGTGGATGGTGGTCATTCTTGTGGAATTTGAGCACCATGGTCAATAAACAAGAGTTCAAACAACTCGGGACATCATTTGAAGTCAAATTCTCAAGGAATTAGGATTTGGAATTCATCAGTCAATGCATAATCAGTCAGAAACCCTAAAAGTCAACTGTTGGTCAACTGTCCATTTAATCAGTGATTGGATGATTGGAATTGGTTTGTGAGAGTTCATTCATGTCCAAATAGTCATCATATATCATGCCAAACACCATCATGGAAGAATTTGAAGCCAGATCATGAATTTCCCAAAATGGAAACTGGGCCTGTAACTGAAACCTGCCATAAATGGAAAGTCTTGATCCTCAAACTTACATTGTGATACAAGCCTCAAATGAATTTTTGCCCAACATGAAAGTTGAAGATCTTGTTCTCCCATTTCCAAAAAGTCCTAGAACTCTCAATTCCCATGTGTGGTTGGCAAGTTATGATCGAATCGATTTCAGAAAATCTTGAACTTCAGAAGGCCATATCTCTCAAACCGTTTGGCCAATTTTGGTGGGGTTTTTTCCTACAAGTCACATTTGATCCCCTCTTTCCAAAAATATAAATTTCACGAGCCAAAACTTCACCAATCAAAATGGCATATTTTGACCTTTTTCATTTAAATGTAAGTTTGACCAAGAGTTGACTTTTTGATTTAAACATTTTTTCAACATTTGGCCAATTGGAACAGCTCATAAATGTCATTTAGAATGTGTTTGCAAAGTCAATTTATGCAGCACATGTGAATCTATACTTGGTTGCTTGAATTATAAGAAAGGTACAAATGCACCATACTTGTCCATGCTTCCACCACCATGCCTTGTACCAGCATCATTATGCAGCATTCTTGATCATTCTTCTGTCATTTTTGAGGCCTTGTAGTGCAGCCATACTCCAATAGTACATATGGCCATGTTTGCTTACTTGAATTTTGGAAAATGAGTACAAAGCAACCATCCATCCATGCTTCCACACCTTAATTTGTACTATCCAACAGCAGGGCATGGCATAATTTTCTGTCACTGATAGCAGCAATGGCAGCATGAGAAACCACAATTGAAGGACATTGCCTTGCCACCAAAAGCAGGACCCAACAGTAGCTTATGTACTGCAGCAGAAAAAAGCATGGCATTTTTGGTGACACATCCATATTGATCATTGTGAAGCAAGGAGCAAACCAACCAATCTTTCATTCACCTTGCCCTCACCTTGCTGTGGCACTAAAAAAGGTTGCTCACATCCTAAAAAGAAAACTGGCTGCTATTGGCATCTGACCCTTGTCTGTCCAAGCTCACACAAAAAAACCTGGCCATTACCACAAAGAACCTTCACTCATATTTTCCCAACCAGAAAACCCTTGGCATTTCTCTTCTAAAAACCTGTCACAACACTGCAGCAGAAGAGAGAAAACCTTGGCAATTGCTCCATACCATACTTGTACTGTCACATGGCTTGAACATATACTGCATCATATACAAAGGCTGTCACATACCATACTTGTACCTGCATGCCTTACAAAACCTGTCAAGTCCTAAACCAAAACTAAAAAAATTTGGCTTGACAACATCCTGCATCATTTTTCCTTGCCACTGGTAGACAACAGGATCCCAAAAAGAAATCAAAAAAAGAGATTGGCATTTATTTTATTTTCTGCTGAGATCCAAAAGGAAAGAAACCCTGCTGTTAGCATTTGATCTTCTCTGTCAAAAGCACCATGGCATAAAACAACACATAGACCAAACCACCTTCACTTACTCCCTCACTTTTAACCTTGCCTTGCCTTGCATTCACCAAAATCTGCCAAACAACAGATGAACCACCTGCACATACATACCCTCCTGCATTTCCTGTCATGAAAAGGCTGCTAGCAGCATACCACCATACTACAGCAGAAAATTGAATTCATCTTACCCTCACCTTGTTAGTTGGCATTGGAAACTTTCTGTCAGAAAGAAGACACAAAAAGCACTAAACATTGCCTTGTGCCAAAAGCAACCATGACAGTATTTTCATTCATTTTTTCTGTCTTGGACAGGACCAAACATATAGGACATCACTCATCCAATAGGTGATTGACCCTACTTTTGCCATTGCCAAAAAAGCTGTCAAGAGAGAAGCGTGGCAAAGGTAAAAGAGCAGACCTTGTACATGTCCTGCTGTGATTTTTGAATCACAATGGCCTTGCCACAACCACATAACAGCATTCACTAACCCTGCTATCTTGGCATCTCACTCTTTCTTGTCCAAAGCTTCAAAATAGCCAAAACTCTGCTTGGCCAACCAACAGTAACCTTGTTCACCAATTGTTCATCATGGAACAGCAGCCAACCTAACCATAACAAACCAAAAAACTTCATACACTCTCTCAGACCTCAAACTTTTTGTCCAAAATACCAAGAAACAAAACACTGCCAAACCCTGCAGCAACCTAGCAACCTTCATTTGCCACTGTCAAATCCTGCAGCATCAAAAGGCCAATATCCAACAGCAAGAAAAACTTGGTTGTGCACTCATTCACTCAAAAAACGATACCTTGACTCTTTTCATTTCCAGTCCAAAACACAAACCCTGCTAGCCCACAATACCAACCAACTTCACATCCACACACATTTCACTTGTTGCATTTCAAAGAGAAGTCTGTCACAACTCAATGAAACAAAACCAAGCCTTGCATTGATGCTTCACCATCCATTCCTCATTTTGTAAACCAGAATTGCAGCCATCATACAGAGAAAAACACACTGCACACATCAGTTCATTCTCTCCAAAAACACATTTTGCATTTCTCCAAACCAGTCAAGAAATTCTCATAGGACCAAAACTTGGCCTTGCATAAAACATCACCAAAACAACATTG
This sequence comes from Lathyrus oleraceus, assembly GCF_024323335.1. NCBI lineage: Eukaryota > Viridiplantae > Streptophyta > Magnoliopsida > Fabales > Fabaceae > Lathyrus > Lathyrus oleraceus. Next base: position 49,202,182 of record NC_066585.1, read on the forward strand.
GGGACCTGTTGCAGCCATTTCCCTTCATCTGTAAAGCCTCACAACACTGTTATTTTCAAGGGAGCATGGCCATGGCAGAGTTTGTTTAAGTTCTTTCCAAGTTGTTGCAAGCCAAACTATCTTCACCAACCATCATTTGAAGGACAATAGTGCATCTGTTTCAGGCTAAAAGACCACAACAACACTATTCCTCTTTCTGCTTCAAAAATAGGTGAGTTTTTGACCTCAACCTTTTCAAAAATCATGGTGTACATCTTATAGGTCTTTTCACCCTGATCACACTGAGCTTTAAATGTTTGAAAATGGTTTGATATTTTGCAAGTTATATCATTTTGAAGTTTGGTGTTAAGATTTGTTTTAGTTCGATTCATGAGCATGTTGTTGTTTTAATGAAAATCAAGGCCAGATTCATGTTGTATGTTGTTTGATGATTACAATGGTATGCTCAATTGCAATTTCTGGAGAACTTTGAAAATCACGATTTGGGATGGTAGTGAACAGTGAAACCCTAAGCCAATTTTCCAGATTTTCTTCTGTTTCATGCGTGCATAGCCAACCACCAATAGGAACATTTCGTTCCTTGGCCCAAAACGGCGTCGTTCCGTTTAATGAGTTTCATATTTACAGCTTTGCCATTTTCGTTTCAATTATCCAATTAATTCATTTTTATTCCTCATTTTTTATTTCACTTGGGATGCCCATCTTGTAAAAATCATAACTTGTTCAATCTTGATCCAAAATCAATGGGATTTTTTGTGTTGTGTTCATCATGATCTCTACCTTTTTATCATTATTTTTCCAGGATTTTTGGATGAGTGGTTTTTAAATGGTGCTAGGGTTTGTGACATGTGACCAAATTTTGTACATCTTGCCAAAACATTTGTGAAATGATGATACTTTATCCAATGGCTCCCAAATTTTTTGTGCTTAAACTAGACACATTTATGGTGATTTTGGTATAAAGTTTGTGAGTTTATCATTTGTGGTTTGTGAGATATGATATTTTGAATTAGGGTGTGACAATTTGTGTCACACCATTGATGTTCAACTTCATGATTTTCATTACCATACTTCCTTACATCCAAATGACCCCAAATTTTGCATGAACCTACTCTTGTATGTCTAGTTCACATGTGAATTTTCTTGGATTTATTTGAGCTATTTTCCATTTGTTTGAGATTTTCCCCCCTGCCTAGTCAATTGTTGACTTTGTGTGACACATGTTCCCATTTCATTGGTGAAATTCTCATACTTTATTAGATGGACATGAAATTTGACATGTGATAATTAGACATCTCAAGCTTTGCATTGGTGTTAATCTCATTCATTTCTCTTCTGTTTTCAGTTTGATATGATTTTTTGAAGTTGACCCATGTTTGTTGACCTTCATTATGCATGCTTAAATTTGGTTTGACTTTCTGATTTTAATTGACTGCCTTCCTCTCATCAAAATGCCATGAAATTTGACATGCTTGCCATGCTAGATGTTAGGATTGAATGTGATTTATTTGGTGATTTTTGGAAAATGTTTAGATTGCTTTTGATGCAAGTCTTTTTGTTGACTTCTGTGAGCTTCTGTTTACCATGCTTTGACCTAAATGGCTCATGAAATGATGATAGTGATTGATACGGATGTGAACCCAATTGGTTGTGTTTCTTGAATGTTTAAACTTGACTTTGATTGGATATCCTTTGCTGTTTTGACTTTCTCATTCACTTTTGACCCTAGGCTTGTCCTAGTGGTCCTGTTACTCACCCTTGAGCTTGTGTTTTTCAGGTTGACCATCAAATGGCCATTAAGACCAATTCTCTTTGATTGAGCTCAATCAAATATCATTGACTAACTTGTGTGTTTTGTAGGTGGCTTGGCTCACATGCCCTAAGCCTTGTGCCTTGCACATCCATGTGCCTCTAATGGACTGTTGTTTGTCTGTTTCTGTTTGTTTTGTTTGAAGTTGCATACTAACATCTGCTTGACTGTTTCAGGTGCTTTAGTTGCTTAGTTCCTTGTGAACTTTTTGCTTTGCTTGTATAAGCAATTTGCATTGAGGTATGTCTCTTTTACTTCATGTAGTCTGGAAGACCTGGCCTGTTACTTGGCCAGGCAACTGTCTGAAGCCCTCCTTAAGAGGCAATGTTTGTGACTGTTTACTTTTGTCCTTGCATAGAGTCAAAGTCCTCCTAAGTGAAGAGGCAATTGGTGGAAGGTAGGGATATGCAATCTATCCCCCACTATTCAGTGCGTCATCCGCTTTGCTCACACCACTGTGTTGATGCATTACAGATAAAAACCCAAGATCTTGTACAATTGTACAGTTGAGTCAGTATCAAATGTGTAGAAGGGTTCCCACTTTCTGAACCCACACATTTTTGTCTCGAGCTCTCCCAGGCCAGGGATAAGAGCTGTGAGGTCTCATCCTCACTTCATCCTTTCATCTGCTTCACCTTAGCCCCTCAATGGCAAGGTTAAGAGCAACACTCACCCCATTCCAGAGGTTTGTTTGTTGAGGTTGATATGACCCCTTGACTAAAACCTAACCCTTGTTTGAGCCACTTGTTTGTGTATAGCGTGTGCTATCTGTGCTTGTAGGATTGTTTGACTTGCTTCCTGTGCAAGATAGGATTGTTTGACTTGCTTCCTGTGCAAGTTAGGAGTAGTTTAGACTTGCTTCCTGTGCAAGTTAGGTTTTGCTTGGCTTGCTTCTTGTGCAAGTTAAGTGTGTGTGGCTTGCTTCCTGTGTGAGCCATACTTAGGATAGGTTGGCCCTTGTGCCATTTAGCTAGAAACCATAACTTAGGGTTGACTTTGCATGACAACATCTAGGCTCGAGTCGTAGTCTCCCTAGAGTTGTGTCTCCCTCTGTTATCTGGTTAGGCTAGTCCTTTATCCCTGCGTAGGGGAACTACATCGCCCTGATCTTCACACCAGATGAAGTATGTAGGCAGGAGATTGAGCTGATCTCTCCGGGCGCCTTTTCTTTCTTTTGTGTGTGTTGTCTGACCTTTGCTAGGCTCGAGTCTGTGACTCCTTAGCAATTTGTTGTCTGTCTGTTTGAGTGTGTGCTTGACAGTTATAGGCTCGAGTCCCCGACTCCCTATCAACTTGTTGTGTTGTTGTGTGCTTGGAAGCCGATGTAAGTCCATCGAGTGGCATTTAGGTTCCAGTGTGCGTGTGTTTGGTTCGGATGCTGATGTAAGCCCAGTGATTGGCATTCAGGCTCCATGTCTGCCTTCTTGAGTGCGTTTAGGTTCGGATGCTGACATAAGTCCAGTGATTGGCAGTCGGGCTCCACGTTTGCCTGTGTCTGTTTTTGTTTGTGTGCGTGTCAGCCGAGCTACGAATGCTCTGATTCTTCTCTCGTCCGAGAAGATACGTATGCATAGGATGCGATGTCCTAGCGAGCATGTGTCGTTTCCCCAGTCCGAACTACTTGGACTCTGATGTCTACGCCTGATAGACTAAGTAGGCCCAGGATGCGACATCCTGCCGAGTCAGTTTCAGTCAGTTTCTTGTGTCTCTTTCAGCCAGTGTGTGTGAGTTTGAGCAGTGTTTTAGCAACCAATTTCTTTTCTATTGTGCGTGGATCCCGTAGAGTACTACGGATGCGTAGGGGTGCTAATACCTTCCCTTCGCATAACCGACTCCCGAACCCATTCTCTTTGGTCGCGAGACCATGTTCTTTCCCAGGTTTACTCTGAGCGTTTCCTTTCCCTCTTTTGGGATAAATAACGCACGGTGGCGGCTCTGTTGTTCTTTCTTTTCCCGCCGGTTTTTCGCGCGATGCGACAGTGTGTAGATCTAATCCTGAGATGATATCATGAAGCTTTGTGCGTGAATTGAAGCTTGAGATGGCTTAGATCTAGCTCAGATTTCAACTTCCATCTTCATGTTCTTGAGCTTGGTGTGCTTGATTCTGGCTCGAATTCTTCAATCAAGAGCTTGATCTGCACTCAATGATGATCAGAGAACACAAATATCCAACAAAGTTCAAGTGCTATGTGGAGAATTTTTGAATTTGGAATGAGAGAAATTTTGGAGGGAATTTGGATCTAGATCTAGAATCAATGAATAATGAAAAATTCTGTTATGATTAGCCTTTTATATGTTTCCCTAATCACTTTGCTAATGGTACTTAGGCTTGGCTAATGAAAGTTTAATGCAAAATAAGGTGTTATGCACAATTAGAAATTCACCCTATGCATGGCCATCATGAACGTGAACAGTAGCATGCATGGTGTATTTCCACTTAAAATGATCCCATGCACATGATAGAATGGTTAAAAAACTCATATGATGTTCCAATTTTAAATTCATGATTTTCCCTCCAAAAATCACATGCATGGCCAAATGATCATGTGAATAAATTTCATGCAATGCAATGTTGGTTTTGGAAAATATAGGTCATAACATGCACAATGCAGAAAGAGGCACCCAATTTGGAGTTTTAGATCAAAAGTTATGGCTCTTGGAAGTTCCATGCACACTTGGTGATCATTTGCTCATAACTCCTCAACCATTCATCAGATGCTCATGATCTTGGACTTTTTGGAAATGGGAGAGAAAGATCTTCAACTTTTATGTTGGACAAAATTTCATTTGAAGCTTCTTTGGTGTTGGAAAGTCAAGTTGAAAGTGATCTAAAAACTTGCCATTTTTGGAAACTTGAAATTACAGGTCACTTTCCATTTTGGGAAACTTTTGATCTGGCTTCACATCCTTCAAGGTATGAGTTTGACATGATGAGTAGACCTCTCTTGAACATGAATGAAGTGTCTCAAACCATTTCTCCACCTCCTAGCCCTCAGTTGACTTTCAGTTGACTTTCATGGGTCCCAGATGACCTGAAACTGCACTGTGGACTTTGAGCCTCTAGCACTTGGTCAAATTGATTCAAAATGAACCTTGGCTCATATAAGCTCTCCAGAACAACCATAGGGCCTTTATCTCAAGGAAAAAACTTGCTCTTTTGCACTGAGGAATTCTCTTGATGCGAGTCTTGACTGATAAGATGTAGTGCAATATGCTATGTTAATGTAATGTTAATGACCTAAAAAATGAAATGAATGGATGAACGGGGGGGTGCAAATTTGAGGTGCTACAGCTGCCCCTATTCAATCAAATGGGAACCTGAATGGATGAGAGCAACGGCTGTCAGACCTTCAAGGTACACAGGGATTGAATACCAAAAGAACCGTAGAATTTGCACTCTGCGGGGGATAATCAAAGAAACAGTCGACTTGATATACACTGATATCAAGGGAAGCGGGGCCATTTACCGATGGTTGCTGGTGGAACAGTCGACTTGATATACACTGATATCAAGGAAAGCAAGGCCATTTACCGATGGCGGCTTCGATTGGGGAGGAAAAAGATGTTTACAACTGGGACCAGACAAGACGTTTACCGACGACTCTACTGGGGATTTTGATATTTATCGGAGAAAGGAACCACGACCAGACGCCAACGGACGAATGGGAAGAGAAACCACGACCAGACGCCAACGGACGAATGGGAAGAGAAACCACGACAAGACGCCAACAGACGAATGGGAAGAGATACCACGACCAGACGCCAACGGACGAATGGGAAGAGAAACCACGACCAGACGCCAACGGACGAATGGGAAGAGAAACCACGACCAGACGCCAACAGACGAATGGGAAGAGAAAACTCAACCAGACATCAACGGATGAATGGGAGAAAGAAACCACGACCAGACGCCAACGGACGAATGGGAAGAGAAAACTCAACCAGACATCAACGGATGAATGGGAGAAAGAAACCATGACCAGACGCCAACGGACGAATGGGAGGAGAGACTCAACCAGACATCAACGGATGAATGGGAGAAAGAAACCACGACCAGACGCCAAAGGACGAATGGGAAGAAAGAAACCACGACCAGACGCCAACGGACGAATGGGAAGAGAAACCACGACCAGATGCCAACGGACGAATGGGAAGAGAAACTCGATGTTACGAACATCAAAAAATGATGTCTACAGACACCAAAAAAGGAAGGACCCACACGGGGATCAACACGACACCTACTGGTATCACCAGGATGACATCTACATATGTCAGGACAAGGCCACACACTTGTCAGGGACTACGCTGGGGAGTCAAGCTTTACGTTCACGAGCGGGTGAGGAAATAAACCTCTCTGGGGCTAACCAATCCTGAATGCTGTCAGGAGCCACTGCTGCAAATGTGCCATGCTGATTGTTGAACAATGATCCGCCTCTGCTTGGAATTTGGTCCAATTTGACTCAACACATGTATGCATATGTTTGAGCTTCTATGGCGTAATGCTCCATATTGAATGGAAATGCTACACGATTTGAGGATGCAAATGAAAATGATTACTATATGCAAGATGCAAAGGCTAAAAAATCCCTGCTGGGGAAAACTGGTCGCTCTACTGAGCATACAATTCTGATCTGATCTTCCAACTCTGTGGGGGGTCACAACAAATCTGCTGCGGATACTTGCTGATCTGACATTCTCGGAATGGCAGAGGAACCAACTCAATTGGGGAGTCATCTGTTGGGAAAACACCAACCTCCCAACCATGCTGGGGGATAGCATTGCTGCTGGGGAGAGGACAAACTCTACTGGGGATAATTTTCACCGAACCCAATCCACTTGGGGATTCCGCTGGGGAAACAAACAATGCAAACCTCTGCTGGGGAGTCTGCCAACTTCAGACTTGTTGGGGAAAGGCATTCACAACCCTGCTGGGGATTACAGCACTTCAGACCTGGCTGTTGAGGAACAAACTACCCACAGACACCTCCGTTGGGGACATACCAACCTTCAGGCTCAGTGGGGAACTAACAGTCCTCCGACTTGTTGGGGAAAGTGTAACCTTCAAGTCTTGCTGCTGAGGAAACATTGACCTCGAATCTGCTGGGGAGACAAGTTCTGGACTTGCTTCGGACAACCCAACTTCTCACACCACTGGACATCATTGAAACACCTTTGAACAAACTGTGGCTTATCTGCTTCAGCCAGGAATCAAAGACAGTAACCTGCAAAATAGCAGGACATGCCCCAGGGGATTTCATGGACAAAAATACACTCAAGTATAATCAACATTCAAAATGATTTTCAAATGTTTTATCTTTCTGCACGTTATCGTCTAGCCTTCATGCTTTTTAGATGCAATGTTTATCAAAAATTCGGGCGTTTTTGCAAACAAAACAGTAAAAATAAAAACAAGAGAGCAATTTAACTGACTAACGACTTTTATTGATTAAAAATGGCCTATAAAGGCGAATACATCGGGAAGCAATTCCTAGGAAGAGGTAATTGCGCACAAAAGGAAATAAACTATCCTATTGGCAATGTGAACACGGCATCCACTATTTTCCAATTCTGTTATGACTCATAGATCCTCAATTTTCCCCAAATTCCTTGCTTTCTGAGAAGAATGATTGGATCGGTCATATCCTTCGAGATGGTAGACACTGAATCGTGATGGAGTACAGATAACTCAGACTGTAGTCTTCGCTTTAAACCCTCTTTTGCCTGGATCGCCTTTTCAGGTTTTCAATCCACCGGGATACCCATTTTTGCCTAAGCCGCCCTTGCGGGTTTTCGACTTACCGGGTGTATAAATTTTTCATTCTTTATCCCTAACTTTTGCCCGAACCTTTTTTCTTTTTGGTTCGCCGGGATGCCCTTTTTAGCCTTGACTCTTTTATTCTTTTCGTCCAGCGGGTCAATTTATGCGAAGTATTTTTTGACTACGTCTGAGTTCATAGGGGATGGAAAATCTTCACCATCCATAGTTGTAAGCATCAAGGCTCCACCGGAGAAGACCTTCTTAACAACATATGGACCTTCATAATTCAGAGTCCACTTGCCCCTGTTATCTGTACCGGAAGGAAGGATCCTCTTCAAAACCAAATCACCTGTCTGATAGCTTCGAGGACGCACTTTCTGATCAAAGGCTTTCTTCATCCTTCTCTGATACAATTGCCCATGGCACACAGCTGCTAACCGCTTCTCTTCGATAAGGCTCAACTCATTAAACCTTGTCCGAATCCACTCAGCTTCGTCCAGCTTGACATCCAGCAGGACTCTCAGAGAAGGAATCTCCACTTCAACAGGCAGAACTGCTTCCATATCATACACAAGGGAGTAAGGGGTTGCCCCGGTCGACGTACGTACTGAGGTACGGTACCCATGCAAAGCGAAAGGCAGCATCTCATGCCAATCCTTGTATGTCACGACCATCTTTTGCACAATCTTCTTAATATTCTTATTTGCCGCATCTACAACACCATTCATCTTTGGTCTGTAAGGAGAAGAATTGTGATGTTCGATCTTGAAATCTTTGCAAAGCTCTTTCATCATCTTGTTATTGAGATTCGAACCATTATCAGTAATGATTCTCTCAGGAACTCCATAACGACAGATGATCTCCATTAGAAGCAGTAGGTTTAATCTTCCCAATCATATCGATGCCCTACATCGCGAATGGCCCAGGCGAATTCATAACATTCAGAGGGCTTGGTGGTACATGCACCTTATCTGCATAGATTTGGCACTTATGGCACTTCCGAGCGTATTTGAAACAATCGGATTCCATGGTCATCCAGTAATAACCGGCTCTCAACAACTTTTTGGACATTGCATGACCACCAACATGGGTACCGAACGATCCCTTGTGTACTTCTTGCATTAACATGTCTGCTTCGTGTCTATCCACACATTTGAGCAGAACCATGTCAAAGTTCCTCTTGTACAACACATCGTCCTGATTCAAATAAAAGCTTCCAGCTAGCCTTCTCAGGGTTTTCTTGTCATTCTTTGACGCTCCTTCAGGATACTCCTGGCTTTTGAGGAAATTCTTGATATCATAGTACCACGGCTTCTCATCAACAATAGACTCGGCTGCAAACACATATGCAGGCCTCTCGAGTCGATTCACAGCAACATGTGGCACATGACTATGCCAATGGACTTTAATCATGGAAGACAATGTGGCCAAGGCATCAGCCATCTGATTTTCATCTCGGGGTACATGATATAAATTCACTGTTTTGAAGTAAGTCAGAATCCTTCTGGTGTAATCTCTGTAAGGAGTCAAATGCGGATGATGAGTATTCCAGTCTTCATTGACTTGGTTAATCACTAGAGTGGAATCTCTATAAATGTCCAGAGTTTTGATCCTTAGATCGATGACTTCTTCAATCCCCATGATACAAGCTTCATACTCAGCTTCGTTGTTGGTTACTTCGAAAGTCAACCTGGCAGAAAAAGGTAAGTGTGCCCCTTTAGGATTAATAAGCACTGCCCCAACACCGTTACCATTCACGTTAACTGCCCCATCAAACATCAGTGTCCACTTGTCATCAGGATCCGGTCCTTCTCCGACAAGAGGCTCTTCACAATCTCTCATCTTTAGATACATGATGTCTTCATCAGGGAATTCAAACATCATCGGCTAATAGTCCTCAATCGGTTGTTCGGCGAGATAATCAGACAAAATACTACCTTTGATGGCCTTCTGTGACGTGTATTGGATATCGTACTCAGTTAAAATCATCTGCCAACGAGCCACACGTCAGTGAGAGCCGGCTTTTCAAAGATGTACTTCACTGGATCCATCTTAGAAATCAACAAGGTAGTATGGTTCAACATATACTGTCTCAGTCGGCGAGCAGCCCATGCCAAAGTGCAACAAGTTTTCTCGAGCTGCGAATATCTTATTTCACAGTCGGTAAACTTTTTGCTAAGGTAGTATATTGCATGCTCTTTTCGACCAGACTCGTCATGCTGTCCCAATACACACCCCATCGAGTTCTCAGTCACTGAAAGGTACATTATCAGAGGCCTCCCAGGAACTGAAGGTATAAGGATTAGAGGTTTCTGTAAATATTCTTTTATCTTATCGAAATCTTTTTGACAGTCGTCATTCCACCTGATTGCTTGATCTTTTCTTAGCAATTTGAATATTGGTTCACACGTGGCAGTTAGGTGAGATACGAACCGTGCAATGTAGTTCAACCTCCCTAAGAACCCACGAACCTGCTTTTCCGTTCTTGGTTCAGGCATTTCTTGAATAGCTTTTACTTTCGCTGGATCAACCTCAATCCCTTTCTCACTGACAATGAAGCCCAACAGCTTTCCGGATCTCACCCCAAACGTACACTTGTTTGGGTTCAACCTCAGTTTGAATTTTCTTAGTCTTTCAAACAACTTCTGCAGGTTTACCAAGTGCTCCTCCTCTGTCTGAGACTTCGCAATCATATCATCCACGTACACTTCAATTTCTTTGTGCATCATGTCATGAAAGAGAGTCGTCATAGCCCTCTGATAGGTAGCACCGGCATTCTTCAGCCCAAATGGCATCACCTTATAGCAGAACGTGCCCCAAGGTGTAATGAATGTCGTCTTTTCCATGTCTTCTGGCGCCATCTTGATCTGATTATAGCCAGAGAAACCATCCATGAAAGAGAAAACCGAGGATTGAGTAGTGTTATCAACCAATACATCAATGTGAGGTAATGGGAAGTCATCTTTCAGACTGGCTCTGTTTAAATCCCGGTAATCGACACACATCCTGACTTTACCATCCTTCTTCGGCACGGGTACAATGTTGGCCACCCACGGGGGATAATTGGTAACTGCCAAGAAACCCGCATCCAACTGCTTCTGAACCTCCTCTTTGATCTTGACAGCCATGTCAGGACTAGTTCTACGAAGCTTCTGCTTTACCGAAGGACAATCTTCTCTGAGAGGTAGCCTGTGCACCACAATATCTGTATCCAACCCAGGCATATCTTGATACGACCATACGAATATCTCCACATATTCTCTCAGAATCTCAATCAGCCCTCTCTTGACACTTTCCTTCAAAGCAACCCCGAACTTGATCTCTCTCTTGGCGTCCTCAGTACCAAGATTAATGACTTCCCACTCTTCCTGGTGAGGCTGGATGACCCTTTCCTCCTATTTCAATAATCTGACCAATTCTTTGGGGAGTTCACAATCTTCCTCACTCTCCTCTTCAGCTTGGTAAATGGGATTATCGAAATCATACTGAGCCATAACAAAACTGTTTTTAGTGGAGTCCGCGAGATCGATTCTGCATGTTTAATGCTTTATTTTAGAAAAGGGTTCAAGAAAGTCACAAAAAAAACATTGCCATTTTGATTGTTTTGGAAAGTGAAAATAAAAAACAGAAAGACAGTGAGCACAAATTTGTTTGCTAAACGTCCTTTATTAATGATAATCATTTGAAAACATGATGTGGCCCTACAATGAACCACTACGCCCCGGGTAGAGCGTAGGGTTTTGTGCAAAATGAAAAACAAAAGAAAATTACTCTGTCTGAAGAGTAACTTGGACTATTTCTTCGGCTGTCCAATTATTCACCATATCCCCTGGAGCACACGGGCGCACCCAGTTGCCCAGATCACAATCACCGTCCTCGTCTTCACCACCGGCTGCGAAGACGTCACCATGATTCATCAACCCAGCGCTGGTGAAGGTACTCGGCCCTTTCTGAACACCCTGCTCTGACTGAAGAGGCTGATAACCAATACCAAATTTGTCTTCCTTGACGGGCATGTCAATCATCTTGCCCCAGCCTTCTGCATTGCCTGACTGAATGACCTCCAAAGCTTGTTTGTAGGAGGCAATTGAGACACTTGGCTTCTTCTGATCAACGAAAGCCACCTTCTCAATGTCAATGGTCTCAAAGGCTTGGAACAGAGTTTCATGAATCTCGCCATCCATCTCCACATACTTGAAGGAAGATAAATGACTCACAAGAATGTCCTCCTCGCCACACACAGTCACGACCTGACCATTCCACACGTACTTCAGCTTCTGATGGAGAGTTGACGACACTGCTCCAGCCCCATGTATCCAGGGACTCCCCAATAGACAACTATATGGTGGTTGAATATCCATCACATAGAAGACAATACTGAACACCTCCGGGCCTATCTTCACGGGCAAGGTGACTTCACCAAAAACTGATCGCTTGGATCCATCAAAAGCACGAACTATGAGATCACTCGGAGTGAGGACAACCCCTTCAACATCAAGCTTGCTCAAAACCTTCTTGGGCAACACATTCAAGGAAGAGCCCGTATCCACCAACACATGTGACAACACCGCGCCTTTGCACTCCATGGTGATATGTAGAGCTCTATTATGGTTGCGACCCTCAAGCGTTAGATCCAGATCTGTGAACCCCAACCCATGTCTTGTGCTCACATTCGCAATAACACCCTCAAGCTGGTTGACAGAAATCTCTTGAGGCACGTAAGCCAGATTCAACATTTTCAGCAAGGCGTTACGGTGTGCCTCAGAACACAATAACAATGAAAGAATAGAGATTTTCGACGAAGTTTGGTTCAGCTGGTCCACAATCTTATAATCACTTTTATTAATGATCTTCATGAACTCCTCTACATCTTTTTCAAAAGAACCCTCAGGCGCCTCCTTCTGCACAGGTCCTTCTTCAACCACAGTTTGTTTCCCCTTTGCCTTAGCAAGAGCTTCAATAAACCCTCTAGGTCGTCCCACATTGTCCACAGCCGGACCAACAGTTACAGGAGTTTTGTTTGGCAATCCAATTGTCACTAGAGCCTGATTCACTGGTCTGGTCTGACTTTCTGACCTTCTGTTGCTACGGAAAGCACTCTCATACTTCCAAGGAACTGCCCTACTGTTCTCAACAGGTCTTCCACCAGGAGCAACAATGGTGACGGGAGTACCAACAGTTACTGGTGCAGATATAGTCACTGGCATACCGATAGTTACGGGTGCATTAACAGTTCTCGGAGCACGTCCGGGACCCTCGGACGGTTTAAAATAAATGGTGACAGTTGACACCACCCCACGATCTTTCACCACTCGACTAAACTGCAGGCAACCATCATCAATCAAACCCTGGATACCTCTTCTCAGCTTTTCACAACCATTCTCTTGCTCACCACAATCTGAACAACTTTCATCACAACCCGGGAACACTCCCCCTTTCAATAGACGTTCCTTTACCACCAACAGCGAAGTCTAAACATCTTCCACATTGACTACCAAATCCACAGCCTCCTCACCTTCCACATTGTTCACCCTAGGCCCACCATGCTGAGGCGTAGGATTATTCACAACATTCGGAACAGGAGCAAAGTTGATTGTCTTCGCATCAATCAGATCCTGGACTTTATGGTGAAAAGCCCGACAGTTTTCAATATGATGCCCCGGTGCACCGGAATGAAAATCACAATGGGCATTGGCATCATACTTGTCGCATTACGCGAAAAACCGGTGGGAAAAGAAACAGAGCCGCCACCATGCGTTATTTATCCCAATAGAGGGAAAGGAAACGCTCGAAGTAAACCTGGAAAGGAATGGTCTCACGACCAGAGATTGATAGATACGGGAGTCGGTTATGCGAAGGGAAGGTATTAGCACCCCTACGCATCCATCGTACTTGACGGGATCCACGCTCAAAAGAATAGAAGAAAGGTTGCTAAATAAACTGCTCAAAACTGCACAAACTGGAGTGAAACATAGATGAAAGACGGAAGAAGGTAACTCGGTAGGATGTCGCATCCTGGTCCTATGCAGTTTGTCAGAAACAAACATCAGAGTCAACGTAGTTCGGGGAAACGGGAAACGTGCTCGCTAGGATGTCGCATCCTATGCATACGTATCTTCTCTAACCAGAGGAAGAATCAGAGTACTCGTAGCTCGGCTAACACACGCCGAAACAAGACACTGAGAGGAGACGCTGAGACGTCAAACGAAACTCACAACCGGAAACGGAATGCCAATCAATGGGCTTACATCCAACTCCGAACAAAACCAACACACACAGGAAACCGAATGCCAATCGCTGGACTTACATCAGACTCCTAACGAACACACACACACGGGAAACCGAATGCCAATCGCTGGACTTACATCAGACTCCAGACAAATAAACACACATAGGAAACCGGCTGCCAATCGTTGGACTTACGTCAGACTCCAAACAAACAAACACACACAAGAGGGTAAAAAAGAAAGGTTAAAAAAAACAAAAGGTTGCCCGGAGAGATCAGCTCAATCTCCTGCCTACGTACCTCATCTGGCATGAGGATCAGGGCGACGTAGTTCCCCTTAACAGGGAAAAAACTGTAAGAACAAAAATTGTTCTACAACAGATTCCAGGATTTTTATGATAACAAAGGATGAAACCAAAAATGGCACTCTAACGAAAAGTTTCTAAGTGTGCAGGATTCTAAACAAGAAGAAAGGAATCTGACTGCGTCATCAGATACAGAATCAAAGCAGATACAAATTATCAGAATATCAGAAGCATCTGAAGAAGAAGCGCGCTCTAGAAGTTCTGACTCTAAGCAACGGTACATCAGAACTCCAGAACTCCGGAAGTCTTAAGATCATCTGAAGTCAACACAGGAAATCTAAGATGAGGACTGTCAGAAGCTCTGAAGCCACATCTCAAGATCTCAGTCTAAACAGAGTAACGCAGACTCTGATGATGAATTTCCTTATCCAGAATGAGTAATGGCAACTTCAACTTCAAATGGAAAGAAACTATAATTGGAAAGAAGTTATTCAGGGAGACAAACTTGTTCTGGCAAGAAACAAAGAAGTTATGGCATTAAACTCTCATCAAGACCAAATATCTGACATTACTACAAACGGTCGTTTTTCACCTCTATATAAAGAACGGCGAACCTCTTTGAGAGACACACCTGAACACACTGAAATATTCTCTCTCTCTCAATTATTCACGTGCTTTTGCTCAGAACGTGAATTATTCTAATTGCTCTTATTGCTGTAATACTTGCTTTATCCTAGAAGCACTCCAAATTACAAACTCTATTTTTATCTAAGTTGTTTTATTTTCCTCAAGTGACTCTGCGCAGTCTGTATACTTGAGAGGACTAAGAGATCTTTCTCTTAGACGTTGGTTGTAATAATATTTCTCTTAGAATTGAAAGTTTCTTTCTAGGCTATGATGCTGATCTCTGGGACATTGTCACAGATGGATACGAACCTCCTGTCACAGAAGATGGAGTTGAAGTTCCCAGAAGTAAGATGTCAGATGATCAGAAGCGTGTTTTCAAAAATCATCACAAGGCCAGAACTATACTTCTCAATGCTATATCTTACAACGAGTATGAAAAGATCACCAACAGAGAAACAGCCAAAGACATACTTGAGTCTCTGAGGATGACTCATGAAGGAAACTCTCAGGTCAAAGAAACAAAGGCTCTGGCGCTTATCCAGAAATATGAAGCCTTCAAAATGGAGGATGACGAAGCCATAGAGGTAATGTTCTCTAGATTCCAAACTCTTATTGCAGGTCTCAAAGTTCTAGACAAAGGGTACACAACTGCAAACCGCGTCAAAAAGATAGTCAGAAGCTTGCCAAAGAAGTGGAGACCCATGGTCACTGCTCTGAAGCTGTCTAAGGATCTGAACAACATCAGTCTTGAAGAGCTTGTCAGTTCCCTCAGAAGCCATGAGATAGAACTAGAGGAAGAATAGCCTCAGAAGAAGAACAAGTCTGTAGCATTAAAGTCCAGATCTGAAAGACGCAAATCTGACAGAACCAAAGCATTCCAGGCCGAAACAGAAGATGCTGATGACTCTGAACAGGAAGATTCTGATGATGAAGAAGAATTGTCTCTCCTAACCAGAAGAGTTAAACAACTCTGGAAAAAGAGGAACAATAACTTCAGGAGACCAAGAACCAGAGGGGATCGATCAGAATCAACGACTAAAGGTAAAACTAACAAAGATGTTACCTGTTATGAATGTAAAGAAACAGGTCACTACAGGAATGAATGCCCAAAGTTAAAGAAAGACAGTTCCAGAAAAGAGAGCTTCAAGAAAAACTCCCTCAGAACCAAGAAGGGATTAATGGCCACTTGGGATTATAGCGAATCTGAATCATCAGAATCTGACTCTGATGAACAGGCCAATGTGGTGTTCATGGCTACCACATCCAGGACCAATTCAGATGAAGAATCTGAATCAGAAGAGGTATTTTCTGAACTCTCTAGATCTGACCTAGAATCATGCTTGTCAGAAACTCTTAGCTCATATCAGAAACTAAAACAAAAATTTAAAGCAATAAAAGGCTGTCTTGAAGAAAATTTTGAAGAATGTGGCAAACTTGAGATGACAATTCTAGAACTAAAAGATGAAAACAAAGTTTTAACATCACCAAAAGATGCAGCAAAGAAAAATTGTTTAAAATTAGAAGAAGCGTTATCTCAAGCTCCACAAACTTCAAATACGATAATTTACAAATATGAAAAGGCTTTTCAAAAGTTTCTGAAAAATGGGATAGGAAGGAGTGTTATGGCATCCATGATTTATGGAGTCAGTCAGAACAATAAAAGAGGAATTGGGTATGATCCTAAGGAACATAAAACTTCTACTAGTGACCAACTTAAATCTCCATTTTCATATCACTATACACACACACAAGAACAAAAATTTGAAAATGCTAGAAAACCCAAAGTGATAAGAAACTCTGGGAAAACTAATCAAAAAGGACCCAAGAGACTCTGGGTACCAAAAGATAAGATTGTTTATGTTGCAGATATCTTATGCAGCAAAGTTCAAACACCAGTCATGGTACCTGGACTCTGGATGCTCGCGACACATGACGGGAAGAAAGTCTATGTTCCAAAGCCTGGAACTTAAAGACGCTGGATTCATAGGCTTCGGAGGAGATCAGAAAGGAAGGATCAGAGGCTCCGGAACTATTGGTAATGGTAATCTTCCCTCTATATCTGATGTCCTTTACGTAGAAGGATTAATGCATAATTTGTTACCCATAAGTCAATTAAGTGATAACGGTTATGATGTGATCTTTAATCAAAAAACATGTAAAGCCATAAATCAAAACAATGGTTCTGTCCTATTCACAGGCAAGAGGAAAAACAATATTTATAAAATTAATCTTTCTGATTTAAAAGAACAAAATGTGAAATGTCTGATGTCTGTTCACGAAGAGCAATGGGTATGGCATGGACGCTTGGGCCACATTAGCATGAGAAAATTATCTCAGCTAAATAAACTCGAGTTAGTCAGAGGCCTACCTAAACTGAAGTTCTCTTCAGATACTCTATGTGAAGCATGTCAGAAAGGAAAATTTTCAAAAACATCTTTCAAAAAGAAAACTATTGTTACTACCTCTAAGCCTCTGGAACTTCTTCACATTGATCTATTTGGTCCTATGAAAACAGCATCAGTCAATGGAAAGAAGTACGGACTAGTCATTGTTGATGATTTCAGTCGCTGGACATGGGTGAAATTCCTAAAACACAAGAGTGAGTCTCACTCTGTATTCACTAGTTTCTGCTCCAAAGTGCAAAAAGAATTTGACTCTAAAATTGTCAGAGTCAGAAGTGATCACGGTGGCGAATTCGAAAATAAATCCTTTGAGGAATTATTTGACTCTAATGGAATATCCCATGATTTCTCCTGCCCTAGAACTCCACAACAAAATGGAGTTGTAGAGAGGAAGAATAGGACACTCCAAGAGATGGCCAGAACTATGATCAATGAAACTAATATGGCAAAGCACTTTTGGGTCGAAGCTGTAAATACAGCGTGTTACATTCATAATAGAATCTCCATAAGACCTATTCTGGATAAGACTCCCTATGAACTGTGTAAAGGAAGGAAACCAAACATTTCATATTTTCATCCATTTGGATGTTCTTGCTTTATTTTAAACACTAAAGAACATCTGAACAAGTTTGATTCCAAAGCACAGAAATGTATTATTTTAGGATACTCAGAACGCTCTAAAGGCTACAGAGTATACAATATAGAAACCAAAATTGTGGAAGAATCAATTCATGTCAGGTTTGATGATAAGCTTGACCCTGAAAAGTCAAAGCTAGTTGACAATTTTGCAGATTTAGAAATCACTCTTGCAGGATCTGACAAAGCTCCAGAAGCAATTGACATTCAGAACTCTGAGGAAATTAATCCGCCATTAATTCTAAAGAAAGCTAAAAGTCGCCTCAACGTATCTGAAGAATTGATTCTGGGCAACAAAGACGAACCTGTCAGAACCAGATCTACCTTCAAAACCTCTGAAGAAACTCCTCTGGGACTAGTGTCTCTGATCGAGCCTACGTCATGTGATGAAGCACTTCAAGATAACGACTGGGTTTCTGCCATGCAAGAAGAGTTAGATCAATTCACAAAGAATGATGTCTGGGATCTTGTTGCCAAGCCCAGAGGCACTCACGTTATCGGAACCAGATGGGTATTCAGAAACAAGCTGAACGAGAAAGGAGAAGTCGTCAGAAACAAAGCTCGACTGGTAGCTCAAGGTTACAGTCAACAAGAAGGTATTGACTACAACGAAACCTTTGCTCCAGTCGCAAGGTTAGAATCTATTCGTCTTCTTGTATCTTTCGCTATAAACCATTCTATTAAATTATATCAAATGGATGTCAAGAGCGCATTTCTTAATGGTTATATATCAGAAGAAGTGTATGTCAACCAACCTCCAGGTTTTGAAAATCCAAACTTTCCAGAACATGTTTTTAAACTTAAAAAATCCTTATATGGACTTAAACAAGCTCCCAGAGCTTGGTATGAACGTCTAAGTAATTTTCTTTTGGAACACAATTTTATCAGAGGGAAAGTTGACTCCACACTCTTCTGTAAGAACCTTAACAATGATCTCATGATATGCCAGATATATGTCGATGATATTATTTTTGGTTCAGCTAATGCCTCTGTTTGTCAATAATTTTCTGAGTTAATGCAGGCAGACTTTGAAATGAGCCTAATGCAAGAACTAAAGTTCTTTCTGGGAATTCAAATTAACCAAACTTCAGAAGTCACGTACGTTCATCAAAGCAAATACATAAAAGATGTTCTGAAGAAATTTGACATGGCTGAATGCAACTCTGCAAAGACTCCCATGCATCCAACATGCATTCTTGAAAAGGAAGAAGTCAGCAAAAAGGTTTGTCAGAAGCTCTATCGTGGTATGATAGGCTCCCTTCTCTATCTGACTGCTACTCGACCTGAAAGTCTCTTTAGTGTCTGTCTTTGTGCCAGATTCCAATCAGATCCTAGAGAAACTCACTTAACAGCAGTTAAGAGAATTTTCAAATATCTGAAAGGAACTCGTAACCTGGGCCTGATGTATGAGAAAACATCAGAGTATAGACTTTCGGGTTACTGTGATGCAGATTACGCAGGAGATAGATTGGAACGAAAAAGCACATCTGGAAATTGTCAGCTCCTAAGAAACAATCTGATATCCTGGGCCAGCAAAAGACAGTCAACTATCGCTTTATCAACTGCAGAAGCTGAATACATCTCAGTATCACTGTGCACAACTCAGATGCTCTGGATGAAGAATCAGTTAGAAGATCTGCAAATCTTCGAGAGTAACATTCCTATCTTCTGTGATAATACTGCTGCCATTTGTTTAAGTAAGAATCCCATTCTACACTCCAGAGCCAAGCACATTGAAATAAAACATCATTTTATCAGAGACTATGTTCAGAAAGGGATAGTAACATTGAAGTTCATTGATACAAATCATCAATGGGCAGATATCTTTACTAAGCCTTTAGCTGAAGATAGATTTCTTTTTATCTTAGAAAATCTGGACATTCAAAATTGCCCTGAATAAATTGTGCCTCTGAAGATGTAAAATGAGACTCTGACATAAACAAATGAGCTTCTGCCTCTGACTCTGATACTTCTACCAAGTTAAGAAGATATCTGAGTTAGAAATCTCCAAGAACCATTCGTTTGGTATTCCTGAAGATCAGATAAAGCAAACACGTGGAGTGAATTGCGTCTAACCTTGGAACTTCTAGACAGCTGTCCAGATGTAAATCAAAGGACAGACGTTTGAAATCTCCTCGAGCAGTGTGCATACTATTGGGATTAGACATTCATTAATGAGCCATAATCATTTCTCCCTCTAAACGTGCTAACTTGGTTTTCGTGTTTACTCTAATTTGCGTGTCGTTTTACATGCGTTTTCTTTTGGGTATTTAAACACTCCTCTCACACTTCACACACACTTCACTCTCACTCACTTGCTTAAACCAAGTTCTCTCAGGCATTTCTGCAAGTAGTTCATCTTCATCTCAGTTCTTCATCATCAATGGATTCTCAACAACAATCCGTATTCAACTTTTCTCAACAAATGAACTCCAGCAACGCAGCTCAAAGCACAAGCATTTCTACTCCAACCGTTACAGGCGTAACTGCAACACCAGTATACAAGGAGCCTCACATTCTTGACCGTGAGCCTCATATCAATCTTGCAACTCCTTTCGAGAAACTAGATGTTTTGTGTGAATCATTGGTGGATTTCAACAACATGAAGAGGAATGGAGTAGACCTAACTGAAGAACTCCGTCAACAAGGTTGGGAAAACTACTTTCAACGGCTCTATGGCCCTGTTTACCCAAACCTCATCAAGGAATTCTGGAGTTTACTGACGCTGACGACCACTTCATAGTCTCCTACGTATTGGGGGTAAAAATTGTGATTACTGAAAAGTCTATAGCTGCCTTGCTAAACATGGAAAAAGCTGGAGGAAGAAGGATTTACAACATCAATCCTAGGGCAAAATACATTGCTCACGAAATCAACCCCACTATCTTCAAACTCAACACAGAAGGCAACCCATCAAAGAACAAGGAACTTCATCAGAATCTCCGGGTGTGGCTCAAAATCATTCTGGGAACTATTCATCATCGCCCAACATCTAACTCATCAGATTACATCAATACAGATAAGAAATGCATTCTGTATTGTATCCATAAGGGTCTGAAGCTGTGCCTCCCTGCACTCCTCTTCAAATACCTCAGAGATTCTGTACGGGAAACCAGGAACAACATGAAACCCAGAACCTACATTCCTCTGGGAAGACTCCTCTCAGACGTGCTGATAGAAAATGGTCTTGTGGACCATCTGATTAAACACAAACTCATGGAAGACTTGGCTATAGAAACTGGAAGGCCTCTGAATTCCAGGAATCTGAAGAGCATGGGGATTCTGGAGAAGATTCACGTTAAACCTACTCTAGATACTTCTTGGGAAGCCTTAAAAGATCAGAGGGATATGCCAAATGGTCTATGCAAGTTCTACAGGGATGAACCCAAAGAAGCAATTCTCCACTATCTTCAACGTCTAAAGGATGAAGGAGTGGACATCTCAGACTTCAGATTGAGCGATCTGCCAGAGTCAGCTCCAGACTTCGTGAGGTTTAAAAGAGGTCCATCTGAGAAGGCATCAAAGGCGAAGAAAGCAAAGCTAGGGGAATCCTCTGAATCAAGACCTCCAGCACCTCTGCAAGAGTCTTCTGGTAAGTCTGCCTCTTCTACTCCCTCTCTACAGCAAGTTGCTTCTTCTACTCCTCTACCTACACCCATCTACACCATCTCTGAAACTCCTCCTTCCACCACCAGAACCTCTCAACCCTTACCCAAATTCAACCTTGCCAATACCTCATTACCCCTATCCGAAGCTGAACAATTAAATCAAACCACTTCCTCATCCTCAGCCCCAGAATCACCTCCCTACTTTGACATTTCCTCTGACACTGAACCCTCTGACCCCGCTTCTCCCACACTAGCCCAACTTCGGACTCTAAACTGTGTTTCACAACAACCACAACAACCTCCACCTGAGCCTGAAATAACTTCACCATCCACAGAACAACCAACCGTCAATCCATCTGAAATTCAACCCTCTGACCTCAATACCTCTGACATTACCCCTCCAAACACTTCCGCTGAACCTCAAACTCTCAACCTAAGCCCTCCAAACTCTCCACCTCAACCATCTGAACCAGAACATTCCCTGCCAACCCTAGAGGAAGCAATTATGCTGTTCGCAGGAGCATCAGTTGAAAATGTCAAGTCTCTGACCATCAACTCTGGTATCAGTGATGATCCTAAATTTGTTAGGACACACTGGAACAGAGTCATTGGCTGGATGACATCTGAGGCCTTTAAACTGAAGCACATCTCTGAGCAAGTTAGAAACGACTTTATCAGAGACGCTGAGGCAAGACTACAGGAGCGCTTGGCCAGAGAAGCTGAGGAACAGGCCAGAAGGGAAGAAGAAGAAAGAGCCAGACAAGAAGAACTTCTAAGGATAAGGGAAGCTGAAGCCAAAGCTCTAGCTGATGCTGCTGCTGCTGCTGAAGCTAAAGCAAAGGCTGCTGCCGAAGCTGAAGCTAAAGCCGCTGAAGAACAGACTGCTCTGACTCAAGGGGAGTCCTCCACTTTTGCCCCTCTGGTTCTCAGAACCCTTGAGGAGCTTCAGAAAGAGCAAAAGGAAGTTCGGGCCAGATTGGATCAACAGGACACTGTTAACGCCAACATTCAGAACCTGCTGCACCAACTGCTTCAGAGAATGCCTCCTCCTCCCAACCCTTAGGCACTTAGGATTCTTTGCTTGTTTTGCTTATCCTTGTTTCTGATGTTCCGTTTCTTGTCATTATCTCTGATGTTCTGTTTCTCTTATCTATATATATATTTTTTTCTGCTTATCATTTTGTTTAAGTCTTTTTGATTCTAACAAAAAGGGGGAGAAATCAAATAGCTCTGATGAAAAATTGCTTAATACCTTAAGCACTCTGCAAACATACTATTCTCTAAAAATAAATTCATCTAACACTGGACTTAAGAAATTGCAGAAGGTATCGAGAAACTTCATTGCTTGGAAGCTCTCGTAAGAACTTCTGAACTCCCTAGCCTATCTCAGGGGGAGCTCATTTCTATCTGATCTGATAAACTCTATTCTTTTTATGTTTCATCTGTCATTTGAGTTTGTTTTGTCATCATCAAAAAGGGGGAGATTGTAAGAACAAAAATTGTTCTACAACAGATTCCAGGATTTTGATGATAACAAAGGATGAAACCAAAAATGGCACTCTAACGAAAAGTTTCTAAGTGTGCAGGATTCTAAACAAGAAGAAAGGAATCTGACTGCGTCATCAGATACAGAATCAAAGCAGATACAAATTATCAGAATATCAGAAGCATCTGAAGAAGAAGCGCGCTCTAGAAGTTCTGACTCTAAGCAACGGTACATCAGTACTCCAGAAGTCTTAAGATCATCTGAAGTCAACACGGGAAATCTATAATGAGGACTGTCAGAAGCTCTGAAGCCACATCTCAAGATCTCAGTCTAAACAGAGTAACGCAGACTCTGATGATGAATTTCCTTATCCAGAAAGAGTAACGACAACTTCAACTTCAAATGGAAAGAAACTATAATTGGAAAGAAGTTATTCAGGGAGACAAACTTGTTCTGGCAAGAAACAAAGAAGTTATGGCATTAAACTCTCATCAAGACCAAATATCTGGCATTACTACAAACGATCGTTTTTCACCTCTATATAAAGAACGGCGAACCTCTTTGAGAGACACATCTGAACACACTGAAATATTCTCTCTCTCTCTCAATTATTCACGAGCTTTTGCTCAGAACGTGAATTATTCTAATTGCTCTTATTGCTGTAATACTTGCTTTATCCTAGAAGCACTCCAGATTACAAACTCTATTTTTATCTAAGTTGTTTTATATTCCTCAAGTGACTCTGCGCAGTCTGTATACTTGAGAGGACTAAGAGATCTTTCTCTTAGACGTTGGTTGTAATAATCTTTCAAGATTAGTGGATTAAGTCCTTGTTGAAGGCGAAATCACCTTGGCCAGGTGGACTGGAGTAGCTTTGTGTTATAAGCGAACCAATATAAAATCCTGTGTGATTTTATTTTGCAAAAACGCTTATTTTCCAAAACAATTCAAACCCCCCTTTCTTGTTTTTCTCACCTTCAAAAACTTCTATCCTAACTAGAGACTAGGGAGATAACAGACTACTAGGGAGACTACGACTCGAGCCTAGAAGTTGTCATGCATACGATCCCTAAGTTGAGGTCTCTAATCAGAACCTAACTCGCACAGGAAGCAAGCTAGCCTAAACAGCAAATAAGTAATCACAAGCACAAGTATCACACATTATATGCAAACAAGTGGCTCATACAAGGTTGGGCTTTAGTCAAGGGGTCATGTCAACCTCGACAAACAAGCCAACTGGAAGGGGTGTCCGAAGAAGCTCTTAACCACTGACATTGACTGTCAGGGTGAGTAGATGAAAAGGTAATGAGGGTAAGACCTCATAGCTCTTAACCCTAGCCTGGGTGAGCTTGAAACAATGAAGGTGTGGGAGTCCAGAATGGGGAACTCTACTCCACTTGACTGACTCTATATACAGGGATCTTGAGTGTTTATTCAAAAGCATCAGCACGTAGTGCGAGCATAATGAAAGACTCAACGGAATAGCCGGGGATTGATTGTTAATCCCTTCTATCTGCCAATTGCCTTTTCTCTTAGGAGGACTTGAGGTACATGGCACAAACATAAACAAACACAGTCATTGCCTCTTAAGGAGGACTTCAGCCAAATGCCTGCCAAACATAAATGACAGGGCTTCCAGACTACATGGAGTTAGAGGTTATTACCTCGGTGGTATACCAACAACAAGAAAAGCAAAGTTCAAATGATGAACTTAAAGCAGCTAAGGTACCTGTAAAAAAGTCAAACCAGTCAATACTATGTTCAGACAAACCAAAACAGACAATCACAATGTTACAACACAATATGCACAAAAAACCAGCTCCATGTGCAAGCATTCAAATGGTTTCATCATTTCAAATGACCTACAAATAGCAAGGGTTAGTGGACAAAGTAAATCATGAGATCAACATCACCCCTTAGGGACTAGGAGCTTGAACTTGAAATGCAAAACTCAAAAGATGAGTACAAACCACTAGCACCAAGGCTAGGGTCAAAGGTAAGGCAAAAAGTCAAAACAGCAACCAATATTTCACATGAAGCATGTTTAAACAAGCCAGAACATGTCCTAAAAAGGACCAAGTCAAAAGCATTAAGCAAGGCCTTGTAATGAGCAAGTTAAGGCAAGACACACAACATGATCATCAATTGGACATACAAAGTGAGAAAATGAACATTAAATCAGAAACACATCCAATGATCATGAAATTTTATACACAGGCTCAGCATATTGAACACAAGCATGGTGCAAAAAATTAGAATCAGAAAAGCTCATTTGGCATGGCAATGAAAATGCACAAGTATTACATCAAATTGTGTGACACACATTGTCACACCAAACATTCATGTGTCCCAAATAGAGAAGGAAAATGCTAAAAATGCCAAATAAAATCTCAAACATCCTACAACATGTTAGGAAGTAGCATATAAAATTTCATGGCAATTGGACAATGTATAAGCATTTCAAATCAATTTGAATGAGGCATGGCATAATTGTGTACATGTTCAAGTAATTCCACACAATCAAAAATCCAGAAGTGGTAAAATCATGAAATCACATCATAAAAATACTAGACATCTCAAGGATCATGTGAAAAAAAATTGGAAGTGATTTAGATCCATATTCAATTTTTGGTGATTTTTACAAATATAATGAATAAAAATGAAATTAAATGGAATTACATGAAATAATTATGAAATGAGTTATGGAATTGGAAACAAGCATAAGGCAGATTCGAACTCAGGACTTGAGGCTCACAGGTGCCTCATCAAAACGACAGCGTATTACTAAAGAGGAAATGGAAATGAAAAAAATAAATATGCGCGCATGAGGGATCGAACGCAGGACAATGTGTATGCAAGCGTCCAAACAGTGCCTTCAAAGCTCTGAACCAGCACAAACCCTAAGCGGCGGCGCACGGTGGAAACCACCGTCTTCTTCATGAAGACGGTGGATGAACAGTGATCATCATAAATTTTTTTGCAGAAATTGCAAAATCATACATCATTCAAAAGCCTGTCTCATGCACAATCCAAATCCACCATTATTTTGGTCTAATTCCTCATAAATCATGCAAATCGAAGAAGAACATTTTTCAACATCAAACTTTAACTTCACATAACTCCACGAATACTCAACCAAATTTCAAGATTTTTATATCAGAATGATCAGGAAGCAAAGATCTACAACATCATGCATATAAAAAGGAGAATTAAGATACTCGAAAACCTAACCTCTTGAAGGTCAATCAATGGCAGCAGTGGATCCAGGTGTCTAGCAATGTCCAAATCAACTCTATCAACTTTGTTATGAAGTCTGAAGCACGAATCAACTCTTGGAAAGGCTTGGATCTAGCTCAAAGTTCAATTTCCATTGCCATGTTCTTGAGCTTGCACACCTTAATTCTTCACCAAATGCTTCAATCAAGAGCTTGAATTCTACCAAATGATGATCAAGAAACCAGAATATGCAATAAAAATTATGTGTTACTTGAAGAATTTTTGAATTATGGTGGAGAGAAATTTTGGAGGGAAAGTTTGAATCTAGATCTAGAATGATGAAAAATGAAAATTCTGTTAGGATCAGGGCTTTATATGTTATGTTAATCCATTTGCTAATTACACTTAGGCATGGCTAATGAAAGTTTAGTGAGAAATAAGGTGTTATGCCAAATTGGAATTTTCACCCCATGCATGCAACATCAACGTGAACAGTATCACATGACCATGCAATTACACTTAAAATCATCTTATGAACATGATAGAATGGTTAAAAAACTCATATGATGCACCAAATTCAAATTCATGTTTTTCCCTCCAAGATGAGCATGAATGAGCAAATGGTCATGTGATGAAATTTCATGCAATGCCTTGATGGATTTGGAAAATATGAGTCATGACAAGCATTATGCAAAAAGAGGCACTCAATTTGGAGTTTTAGATCAAAAGTTATGGCTCTTGGAAGTTCCATGCACACTTCACAATGATTTGACCATATCTCCTCAACCATTCATCAGATGCTCATGATCTTGAACTTTTTGGAAATGGGAGAGAAAGATATTCAACTTTCATGTTGGACAAAATTTCATTTGAAGCATCTTTGATGTTGGAAATTCAAGTTGAAAGTGGTCTAAAAACTTGCCATTTCTGGAAACTTGAAATTACAGGTCACTTTCCATTTTGTGAAACTTTTGACCTGGCTTCAAATTCTTCAAGGTAGATGTTTGACATGATTAATAAACCTCTTTTGGACATGAATGAAGTGTCCCAAACCCTTTCTCCACCTCCTAGCCCTCAGTTGACTTGTAGTTGACTTTTATGGGTCCCAGATGACCTGAAACTGCACTGTGGACTTTGAGCCTCTAACACTTGGTCAAGTTGCTTCAAAATGAACCTTGGTTCATATAAGCTCTCTAGAACAACCATGTGGCTTTTATCTCAAGGAAAAACCTTGCTCTTTTTCACTGAGGAATTCTCCTGATGCCAGTCTTGACTGATGATATGCAATGTACTATGCAGTGCTAATGTAATGTTAGTGTAATGTCAATGACCTAAAAATGAAATGAATGCATGAATAGGGGGTGCAAATTTGAGGTGCTACAGCTGCCCCTATTCAATCAACTGGGAGCCTGAAAGGATGAGAGCAACGGCTGTCAGACATTCAAGGTAAACAGGGATTGAATACCAAAAGAACCTGGAATTTGCACTCTACGGGGATAATGCGAAGAAAAGCAAGGCCATTTACCGATGGCGGCTTCAAAGCAATATACTTCAGGAAAGCGAGGCTATTTACCGATGGCGGCTTCACAACAAGATACCTCAGGAAAGCAAGGCCATTTACCAATGGCGGCTTTACTGGAAATTTGATATTTACCGATATCAACTTCAGCGAGGCCATTTACCGATGGCGGATGGAAAACAACATCCAAAAGAAGTGGGACCATTTACTTATGGTGGCTTCAACTGGGAATTTGATATTAAAAGGAAGCAAGACCATTTACCGATGGTGGCTTCAAAATAACTTTTAATATTTACCGATATCAAAGACAGCGAGTCCATTTACCGATGGCTGCTGGGGAACAGATGTCACAGAAAGCAAGGCCATTTACTGATGGCGACTGAGCTGGGCATTCGATATTTACCGATATCGAAGAAAGTGAGGCCATTTACCGATGGCGACTTAAAAAACAGTCGACTTGATATACACTTATATCAAGGAAAGCGGGGCCATTTACCGATGTCGGCTTCGACTGGGAAGAACAAGATATTTACAAATGGAACCAAACACGACGTTTACCGACGACTCTACTGGGGATTGATATACAACCAGACATTTACCGATGACTGGGAAAAAGGATGCACAACCAGACATTTACCGATGACTGGGAAAAACTTGATGTTTACAAACATCGAAAGATGATGTTTACCGACATCAAAAACGACCACCAGACATTTACCGATGACTGGGGAAAAGCTCGATGTTTACCGACATCGAAAGATGATGTTTACCGACATCAAAAAAAGGCGACCATACATTTACCGATGACTGGGGAGAAACTCGATGTTTACCGACACCGAAACAATGGTGTTTACCGACACCAAGGAAAGAATACCTTCATGATACGAAACCATTTACCGATGGTTGATATCCACAGACAATAAATCTGCTGGGGATTCTGGCACAATAAAACCAATTACCGATGGTTAACAAACGACCGATGTTTACCGACATCGAAACAATGATGTTTACGGACACCAAAGAAAAGACACTATGGGAATTAACACGACTCTTTCGTAGATACTACGAGGGACATGCCATTTACTGGTGGCCACTGATAGGGATTCAACGTTTACCGACATTGAAAGATGATGCTTACGGACACCAAAAACAGACCCTAAGGGAATTAACACGACACCTACCGGTGTCGTTAGGATGACATCCACATATGTCAAAACAAGGTACAGACACTTGTCTGGGACTACGCTGGGGAGTCAAGCTTTCCTCTCACGGACGGGTGAGGAAACAAATCTCTCTGGGGATTGTCGATCTAGAGTGCTGTCTGTCAAGAGCAACTGCAGCAAATATGTCGTACAGATGCTGAACAAGGATCCGCCTCTGTCGGGAATATGATCATATCTGGTTTACACATGTATGCATATGTTTGAGTTTTTCTATGGCGTAATGCTTCATACTGAATGAAAATGCTTCGCGATTTGAGGATGCAATGATTACTATATGCGAGATGCAAAGGGAGGAAAACTCCTGCTGGGAAAGCATATGATCACTCTGTTGAAACCACAATTCTGATTTGATCGTCCAACTCTGTGGGGAGACGCAACAACTCTGCTGCGGATACTGACTGATCTGTCATTCTGGACGACAGAGGAACCAACCCAACTGGGGAGTCTCTGGCTGGGGAACGCACCAACCTCTCAAACGCATTAGGGAAGAGCATTACTGCTGGAGAAAGGATAAATCCCACCGGGGACAACTTTCACTGAACCCAATCCACTTGGAGACTCCGCTGAGGAAAACCATCAACGCAAACCTCCACTGGGGATATACCAACCCACAGGCAGGATTAACTCTACTCGGGATAATTTTCACCGAACTTGATCCGCTGGGGAAAACCATCAACACAAACCTCCACTGGGAAGACTACCCACTTCAGACTTGCTGGGGAAAGGCATTCACAACCCTGCCGGGGATTGCATTCACAACCCTGCTGAGGATTACAACACTTAAGACCTGGCTGCTAAGGAACAAGCTACCCACAGACACCTCCGCTGGGGAAATAGCAACCTTCAGACTCACTGGGGAACTAACAGTCCTCAGACTTGCTGGAGAAACACTGATATCAAATATGCTGGGGAGACAAGTTCTGAACTTTCTTTAGACAACCCAACTTCTCACACTATTGGACAGTGTTGAAACGTCTTTCGAATGAACTGTGGCTTACCCGCTTCAGCCAGCAATCAAAGATAGTAACCTGCAAAACAGCAAGACATACATGCCCCAAGGGACTGTATGGACAAAATACACCCAAGTATACTCAACATTCAAAATGATTTTCAAATGTTTTATCTTTCTGCACGTTATTGTCTAGCCTTCATGTTTTTAGATGCAATGTTTATCAAAAATTCGGACGTTTTTGCAAACAAAACAATAAAATAAAAAACAAGAGAGCAATTTAACTGAATAACGACTTTTATTGATTGAAAATGGGCCTGAAAAGGCAAATACATCAGGAAGCAATTCCTAGGAAGAGGAAATTGCGCCAAAAAAGGAAATAAACTATCCTATTGGCAATGTGAACACGACATCCACTATTTTCCAATTCTGTTATGACTCACAGATCCTCCATTTCCCCCAAATTCCTTGCTTTCTGAGAAGAATGATTGGACTGGTCATATCCTTCGAGATGGTAGACACTGAAGCGCGATGAAGTACAGATAACTCAGACTGTAGTCTTCGCTTTAATCCCTCTTTTGCCTGAATCGCCTTTTCAGGTTTTCAATCCACCGGGATACCCATTTTTGCCTAAGCCGCCCTTGCGGGTTTTCGACTTACCGGGTGTACATATTCTTTTCATTCTTTATCCCTAACTTTTGCCCGAACCTTTTTCTTTTTTTTTTTCTGGTTCGCCGGGATGCCCTTTTTTGCCTGGACTATTTTATTCTTTTTGTCCAGCGGGTCAATTTACGCGAAGTATTTTTTGACTACATCTGAGTTCACAGGGGATGGAAAATCTTCACCATCCATAGTTGTAAGCATCAAGGCTCCACCAGAGAAGACCTTCTTGACAACATATGGACCTTCGTAATTTGGGGTCCACTTGCCCCTGTTATCTGTACAGGGAGGAAGGATCCTCTTCAAAACCAAATCACCCATCTGGTAGCTTCGAGGACACACTTTCTGATCAAAGGCTTTCTTCATCCTTCTCTAATACAATTGCCCATGGCACACGGCTGCTAACCGCTTCTCCTCAATAAGACTCAACTCATTGAACCTTGTTCGAATCCATTCAGCTTCGTCAAGCTTGACGTCCAGCAGGACTCTCAGAGAAGGAATCTCCACTTCAACAGGCAGGACTGCTTCCATACCATACACAAGGGAGTAAGGGGTTTCCCCGATCGACGTACGTACTAAGGTACGGTACCCATGTAAAGCGAAAGGTAGCATCTCATGCCAATCCTTGTACGTCACGACCATCTTCTGCACAATCTTCTTAATATTCTTGTTTGCCGCCTCTACAGCACCATTCATCTTCAGTCTGTAAGGAGAAGAATTGTGATGTTTAATCTTAAAATCTCTGCAAAGCTCTTTCATCCTCTTGTTATTAAGATTCGGACCATTATCAGTGATGATCCTCTCGGGAACCCCATAATGACAGATGATCTCCTTCTTAATGAACCGGACAACCACTTGTTTGGTAACATTAGCATAGGAAGCGGCTTCCACCCACTTGGTGAAGTAATCAATCGCGACCAGGATGAAGCGATGCCCATTAGAAGCAGTAGGTTCAATCTTCCCAATCATATCGATGCCCCACATCACGAATGGCCAAGGCGAATTCATAACATTCAGAGGACTTGGTGGTACATGCACTTTATCTGCATAGATCTGACATTTGTGGCATTTCCGAGCGTATTTGAAGCAATCGGATTCCATGGTCATCCAGTAATAACGGGCTGTCAACAACTTTTTGGACATTGCATGACCACCAGCATGGGTACCAAAAGATCCTTCGTGTACTTCCTGCATCAACATGTATGCTTCGTGTCTATCCACGCATCTGAGCAGAACCATGTCAAAGTTCCTCTTGTACAACACCTCATCCTGATTTAAATAAAAGCTGCCAGCTAGCCTTCTCAGGGTTTTCTTATCATTCTTTGACGCTCCCTCAGGATACTCTTGGCTTTTGAGGAAATTCTTAATATCATAGTACCACGGCTTCTCATCAATAACAGACTCGTCTGCAAACACATACGCAGGCCTCTCGAGTCGATTCACAGCAACATATGGCACATGATTATGCCAATGAACTTTGATCATAGAAGACAAAGTAGCCAAGGCATCAGCCATCTGATTTTCATCTCGGGGTACATGATACAACTTCACTGTCTTGAAGAAAGTCAGGATCCTTCTGGTATAGTCTCTGTAAGGAATCAAATGAGGATGGTGAGTATTCCAGTCTCCATTGACTTGGTTAATCACTAGAGCAGAATCTCCATAAATGTCCAGAGTTTTGATCCTCAGATCGATGGCTTCTTCAATCCCCATGATGCAACCCTCGTACTCAGCCTCATTTTTGGTTACTTCACAATTCCCAAGTGCGCACTGTAAGAACAAAAATTGTTCTACAACAGATTCCATGATTTTGATGATAACAAAAGATGAAACCAAAAATGGCACCCTAACGAAAAGTTTCTAAGTGTGCAGGATTCTAAGGAAAGAAGGAAGAGATCTGATGACGTCATCAGATACAGAATCATATCAGATACAAATTATCAGAAGATCAGAAGCATCTGAAGCAGAAACACGCTCAAGAAGTTCTAACTCTGAGCAAATCAGCAGAATATCAGAAGCATCTAAAGAAGAAGTGCACTCTAGATGTTCTGACTCTGAACAGCGGTATATCATTCCAGAAGCTCTCAGCGTCATCTGAAGACATCATCAGAACTCCTTAAGATAAACATCAGAAGCTCCGAATCAACACAGCAAGATTCCAAGATTCCCAGAGTCACGCAGACTTTGATAGTGGGTTTCCTATTTCAGAAAGAGTAACGTTAACTTCAAATTCAAATGGAAAGGAACTATATTTGGAA
Organism: Lathyrus oleraceus; assembly: GCF_024323335.1. Taxonomy (NCBI): domain Eukaryota; kingdom Viridiplantae; phylum Streptophyta; class Magnoliopsida; order Fabales; family Fabaceae; genus Lathyrus; species Lathyrus oleraceus. The sequence goes on from NC_066585.1 coordinate 49,234,865, forward strand.
AGAAGTTACTCAGGAAGACAAAGTTATTTTGGCAAGAAACAACAGAAGTTATGGCATTAATTCTTATTCAAGACATATTATCAGCCATCAATTTCAACGGTCCTTTCACCTCTATATAAAGGACAGCAATCATCATTGAGAGACACACAAGTACACTGAAATTATCAATCTCTCTCTCTCAATCTTTCACGAGTTTTTGCTCATACGTGAAACATTCTTTTTGCTATCACCATTGTAATATTTGCTTTATCCTAGAAGCACTCTAGATTACAAACTCTATTTTATCTAAGTTGTTTTATTTCCTCAAGTGACTCTGCGCAGTTTGTATACTTGAGAGGACTAAGAGATCTTTCTCTTAGACGTTGGTTGTAAACAATCTTTCAAGATTAGTGGATTAAGTCCTTGTTGAAGGCGAAATCACCTTGGCCAGGTGGACTGGAGTAGCTTGTGTTATAAGCGAACCAGTGTAAATTCCTTGTGTGGTTTTTATTTTGAAAAAGCGCTTATTTTCCAAAACAATTCAAACCCCCCTTTCTTGTTTTTCTCACCTTCAATTGGTATCAGAGCTTCGGCTGTGTTATTGATTTTCTAATCAAACACTTAACAGTGTAGAGAGATCCAGAACGAGAAAAACTATGGCCCACACAAATGAAAGAGACAGTTACAATGCTAAGCCTCCTGTCTTTGATGGAGAGAAATTCGACTACTGGAAAGATAGAATTGAAAGTTTCTTTCTGGGTTATGATGCTGACCTCTGGGACATTGTCACAGACGGATACACACCTCCAGTCTCAGAAAATGGAGTTGAAGTTCCAGAAGCAAGATGTCAGAAGATCAGAAGCGTGTCTTCAAAAATCATCACAAGGCCAGAACCATACTTCTCAATGCTATATCTTACAACGAGTATGAAAAGATCACCAACAGAGAAACAGCCAAAGACATATTTGACTCTCTGAAGATGACTCATGAAGGAAACTCTCAAGTCAAAGAGACAAAGGCTCTAGCGCTTATCCAGAAATATGAAGCTTTTAAAATGGAAGATGACGAAGCCATAGAGGTAATGTTCTCTAGATTCCAAACTCTTATTGCAGGTCTCAAAGTTCTAGACAAAGGATACACAACTGCAGACCACGTCAAAAAGATAGTCAGAAGTTTGCCAAAGAAGTGGAGACCCATGGTTACTGCCCTAAAGCTGTCAAAGGATCTGAACAATATCAGTCTTGAAGAACTTGTCAGTTCCCTCAGAAGCCATGAGATAGAACTAGAGGAAGATGAGCCTCAGAAAAAGAACAAGTCTGTAGCATTAAAGTCCAGATTTGAAAGACGAAAATCTGACAGAACCAAGGCATTCCAAGCAGAAACTGAAGATGCTGATGACTCTGAACCAGAAGATTCTGATGATGAAGAAGAATTGTCCCTCCTGACCAGAAGAGTTAAACAACTCTGGAAAAAGAGGAACAACAACTTCAGAAGACCAAGACCCAGAGGGGATCGATCAGAATCAACCTCAAAAGGTAAAACTAACAAAGATATTACTTGTTATGAATGTAAAGAAACAGGTCATTACAGGAATGAATGCCCCAAGCTAAAGAAAGACAATCCCAGAAAAGAAAGTTTCAAGAAAAATACCTTCAGGACAAAGAAAGGACTAATGGCTACCTGGGATGATAGTGAATCTGGCTCATCAGAATCTGACTCTGATGAACAAGCCAATGTGGCATTTATGGCTACCACATCCAGGAGTAGCTCAGATGAAGAATCTGAAGAGGTATTTTCTGAACTCTCTCGATCTGACCTAGAATCATGCTTGTCAGAAACTCTAAGCTCATATCAGAAATTAAAACAAAAGTTTAAAAATATAAAAGGCTGTCTTGAAGCAAAATTTGAAGAATGTGGCAAACTTGAGATGACAATTCTAAAACTAGAAGATGAAATCAGATCTTTAACATTACAAAGAGATGGAACAAATGAAAAACGTTTAGAGTTGGAAGAAGCGTTGTCTCAAGCGCCACAAACTTCAAATACAATAATTTATAAATATGAAGAAGCCTTTCAAGAATTTCTTAAAAATGGGATAGGAAGGAGTGTCATGGCATCCATGATTTATGGAGTCAGTCAGAACAATAAAAAGGGAATTGGATATGATCCTAAGGAAGATAAAACTTCTACTGTTGATCAACTGAAATATCCTTTTTCATATCACTATACGCACACACAAGAACAAAAATTTGAAAATGCTAGAAAACCCAAAGTTATAAGAAACTCTGGGAAAACTAATCAGAAAAGACCCAAGAGACTCTGGGTACCAAAAGATAAGATTGTTTATGTTGCAGATATCCTATGCAGCAAAGTTCAAACACCAGTCATGGTACCTGGACTCTGGATGCTCGCGACACATGACGGGAAGAAAGTCTATGTTCCAAAGCCTGGAACTTAAAGACGCTGGATTCGTAGGCTTCGGAGGAGATCAGAAAGAAAGGATCAGAGGCTCCGGAACTATAGGTAATGGTAATCTTCCCTCCATATCTGACGTCCTTTACGTAGAAGGATTAATGCATAATTTGTTATCCATAAGTCAATTAAGTGATAACGGTTATGATGTAATCTTTAATCAAAAAACATGTAAAGCCATAAATCAAAACAATGGTTCTGTCCTATTCACTGGCAAGAGGAAAAACAATATTTATAAAATTAATCTTTCTGATTTAAAAGAACAAAATGTAAAATGCCTGATGTCTATTCACGAAGAGCAATGGGTATGGCATAGACGCTTGGGCCACATTAGCATGAGAAAACTATCTCAGCTAAATAAACTCGAGTTAGTCAGAGGTCTACCTAAACTGAAGTTTTCTTCAGATGCTCTGTGTGAAGCATGTCAGAAAGGGAAATTTTCAAAAACGTCTTTCAAAAAGAAAAATGTTGTTTCTACCTCTAAGCCTCTGGAACTTCTCCACATTGACTTATTTGGTCATGTGAAAACAGCATCAGTCAATGAAAAGAAGTATGGACTAGTCATTGTTGATGATTACAGTCGCTGGACATGGGTGAAATTCCTAAAGCACAAGAGTGAGTCTCACTCTGTATTCACCAGTTTCTGCTCCAAAGTGCAAAAAGAATTTGACTCTAAGATTATCAGAGTCAGAAGTGATCATGGTGGGGAATTTGAAAATAAATCCTTTGAGGAATTATTTGACTCTAATGGAATATCCCATGATTTCTCCTGCCCTAGAACTCCACAACAAAATGGAGTTGTAGAGAGGAAGAATAGGACACTCCAAGAGATGGCCAGAACTATGATCAATGAAACTAATATGGCAAAGCACTTTTGGGTCGAAGCTGTAAATACAGCGTGTTACATTCATAATAGAATCTCCATAAGACCTATTCTGGATAAGACTCCCTATGAACTGTGTAAAGGAAGGAAACCAAACATTTCATATTTTCATCCATTTGGATGTTCTTGCTTTATTTTAAACACTAAAGAACATCTGAACAAGTTTGATTCCAGAGCACAGAAAGGTATTATGTTAGGATACTCAGAACGCTCTAAAGGCTACAGAGTATACAACACAGAAACCAAAATTGTGGAAGAATCAATTCATGTCAGATTTGATGATAAGCTTGACCCTGAAAAGTCAAAGCTAGTTGAAAATTTTGCAGATTTAGAAATCACTCTTGCAGGATCTAATAAAGATCCAGAAGCAACTATCACTCAGAACTCTGAGGAAATTAAAACCCCAGAAATCCCAAAGAAAGTTAAAAGTCGTATCAACGTATCTGAAGATTTAATTCTAGGCAACAAGGATGAACCTGTCAGAACCAGATCTACCTTCAGAACCTCTGAAGATACTCCTCTGGGACTAGTGTCTTTAATCGAACCTACGTCCTGTGATGAAGCACTTCAAGATAACGATTGGGTCTCAGCCATGCAAGAAGAATTGGATCAATTCACAAAGAATGATGTCTGGGATCTTGTTCCTAAGCCCAGAGGCACACACGTTATTGGAACCAGATGGGTATTTAGAAACAAACTGAATGAGAAAGGAGAAGTCGTCAGAAACAAAGCTCGACTGGTAGCTCAAGGTTACAGTCAACAAGAAGGTATTGACTATAATGAAACCTTCGCTCCAGTCGCAAGGTTAGAATCTATTCGTCTTCTTGTATCTTTTGCTATTAATCACTCTATTAAATTATATCAAATGGATGTCAAGAGTGCATTCCTTAATGGTTATATATCAGAAGAAGTGTATGTCAACCAACCTCCAGGTTTTGAAAATCCAAAATTTCCAGAACATGTCTTTAAACTTAAAAAATCCTTATATGGACTTAAACAAGCTCCCAGAGCTTGGTATGAACGATTAAGCAATTTTCTTCTGGAACACAATTTTATCAGAGGAAAAGTTGACTCCACACTCTTCTGTAAGAACCTTAACAATGATCTCATGATATGCCAGATATATGTTGATGATATTATTTTTGGTTCAGCTAACGCCTCTGTTTGTCAAGAATTTTCTGAGTTAATGCAGGCAGAATTTGAAATGAGCTTAATGCAAGAACTAAAGTTCTTTTTAGGAATTCAAATTAATCAAACTTCAGAAGTCACATATGTTCATCAAAGCAAATACATTAAAGATGTTCTGAAGAAATTTGACATGGTTGAATGCAACTCTGCAAAGACTCCCATGCATCCAACATGCATTCTGGAAAAGGAAGAAGTCAGTAAAAAGGTTTGTCAGAAGCTCTATCGTGGTATGATAGGCTCTCTTCTCTATCTGACTGCTACTCGACCTGATATTCTCTTCAGTGTCTGTCTCTGTGCCAGATTCCAATCAGATCCTAGAGAGACTCATTTAACAGCAGTTAAGAGAATCCTCAAATATCTGAAAGGAACTCCTAACCTGGGCCTGATGTATGAGAAAACATCAGAGTATAGACTTTCGGGTTACTGTGATGCAGATTATGCAGGAGATAGACTGGAGCGAAAAAGCACATCTGGAAATTGCCAGCTCCTAGGAAACAATCTGATATCCTGGGCCAGCAAGAGACAGTCAACTATCGCTCTATCTACTGCAGAAGCAGAATACATCTCAGCATCATTGTGCACAACTCAGATACTCTGGATGAAGAATCAGTTAGAAGATCTGCAAATCTTCGAGAGTAACATTCCTATCTTCTGTGATAATACTGTTGCCATTTGTTTAAGTAAGAATCCCATTCTACACTCCAGAGCCAAGCACATTGAAATAAAACATCATTTTATCAGAGACTATGTTCAGAAAGGAATAGTAACATTGAAGTTCATTGATACAGATCATCAATGGGCAGATATCTTTACTAAGCCCTTGGCTGAAGATAGATTTCTTTTTATCTTAGAAAATCTGAACATTCAAAATTGCCCTGAATAAATTGTGCCTCTGAGAATGTAAAATGAGACTCTGACATAAACAAATGTACCTCTGCCTCTGACTCTGATACTTCTACCAAGTTAAGAAGATATCTGAGTTAGAAATCTCCAGGAACCAATCCTTTGGTATTCCTGAAGATCAGATACATCAAACCACGTGGAGCACTTAGCGTCTAACCCTAGAACTTCTAGACAGCTGTCCAAAAGAAAATCAAAGGGCAAACGCTTAAGATCTCCTCGAGCAGTGTGCATACTGTTGGGATTAGACATTCATTAATGAGCCTTAATCATTTCTCCCCCAAGCGTGATAACTTGATCTTTGTGCTAACGTTGAATTGTGTGTCGTTTTGCATGTGTTTTTGGTTAGGGTATTTAAACACTCCTCTCACATTTCACACACTTATCACTCTCACTCACTCCCTAACTTTCTCTGAAGCATTTCTGCAAGCAGTTCATCTTCAACTCATCTTCATCAACTATGGATGCTCAACAACAACAAGTTTTCAACTTTTCACAACAAATGGAATCCAACACTACTGCCCAAAGTTCAAGCATTCCCTCTCCAACAGTTACAGGCGTATCTTTTACTCCAATGTACAAGGAACCCCATGTTCTTGATCGTGAACCTCATATCAACCTTGCAACTCCCTTTGAGGGACTGGATGTTTTATGTGAATCATTGGTAGACTTCACAACATGAAGAGAAATGGAGTAGATCTTACTGAAGAACTCCGTCAACAAGGGTGGGAAAACTACTTCCAACGGCTCTATGGCCCTATTTACCCAAATCTCATCAAAGAATTCTGGAGGTTTGCTGACGCTGGTGATCATTTCATCGTCTCCTACGTGTTGTGGGTCAAGATAGTGATCACTGAAAAGTCAATTGCTTCTTTACTGAACATGGAGAAAACTGGAGGAAGAAGGACCTACGACATCAACCCTAGATCAAAGTACATTGCTCAAGTAATTAATCCCACCATCTTCAAACACAACACTGAAGGCAATCCATCAAAGAACAAAGAACTTCATCAGAACCTCAGAGTATGGCTCAAGATCATTCTGGGAACCATTCATCACCGCCCAGCATCAAACTCCTCTGACTACATCAATACAGATCAGAAGTGCATTCTGTATTGCATTCACAAGGGTTTGAAGCTCTGCCTCCCAGCACTACTATTCAAGTATCTCAGAGACTCTTTACGGGAGACCAGAAACAACATGAAACCCAGAACCTACATCCCTCTAGGAAGGCTTCTGTCTGATGTTTTCATCGAAAATGGGCTTGTAGATCATCTGGAGAAGAACAAGCTTATGGAAGATCTGGCGATAGATACTGGAAAGCCTCTGAACTCCAGAAACCTTAAGAGTATGGGGATTCTGAAGAAGATTCAATTCAAACCCACGCTGGACACCTCCTGGGACGCCTTGAAAGATCAGAGGAAGCTGCCACATGGTCTTGCAAGGTTCTACAAGAATGAACCCAGAGAAGCAATCCTTCACTATATGCAGCGTCTGAAGGATGAAGGAGTTGACATCTCTGACTTCAGATTGGACAATTGTCTAGATTCAGAAGAAGACTTCGTCAAATTCAAAAGAGGTCCCTCTGAAAAGAAGTCTTCAAAGGCAAAGAAAGCAAGGCTAGGAGAAACTTTTGAAACAAGATCTCCAGCGCCTCTGCAAGTAACTACTGGTAAGTCTGCTCCCTCTTTTCCCTCTGAACCTCCTGTGGCTTCCTCTAATCCCCTCCCACCACCTATATACACATCCTCTGAAACCCCACCTTCTACAACCAGAACCTCACAACCTCAACCTAAATTTAATCTTGCCCATACAACACTACCTCTATCCGTAGCTGAAGAACTCAATCAAACCATCTCTTCATCTTCAAACCCAGAATCACCCCCTACCTTATCCTTTCCTCTGACCCAGAACCTTCTGACCCCGCTTCTCCCACTCTAGCCCACCTGTATTCTCTAAACCAAAACGCACAACAACCACATCAACCTCCACCTGAACCTGAAGTCACTTCACCACCCCCAGAACAAACAACCAACAACCCTTCTGAAGCTCAACCCTCTGACATCACCCCCCAAAACACTTCCGCTGAACCTGAACCTCTAACATTAAACTTAAGCCCTCCAAACTCTCCACCCCAAACATCTGAACCTGAACATTCCCTGCCTACCCTTGAGGAAGCCATAATGTTGTTTGCAGGGGCTTCAGTACAGAAGGTCAAGTCTCTGACCATTAACTCTGGCATCAGTGATGATCCTGACTCTGTAAGGACACACTGGAACAGAGTCATTGGCTGGATGATTTCTGAGGCTTTCAAGCTGAAGCACATCTCTGAGCAAGTCAGAAACGACTTCATCAGAGATGCTGAGGCAAGACTACAGGAAAGACTTGCCAGAGAAGCTGAAGAAGAAGCAAGGAGAAAAGAAGAAGAGAGAGCCAGACAAGAAGAAATCCAAAGAGCAAAGGAAGCTGAAGCCAAAGCTCTGGCTGATGCTGCTGCCGCTGCTGAAGCTGAAGCACAAGCTGCCGCTGAAGCTGAAGCAAAGGCCGCTGCTGAAGCACAATGTGCTCTGACTCAGGGGGAGTCATCTACAGTTATCCCTATGGTTCTCCAGACACTTGAAGAACTCAAGAACGACCAGAAGGAACTCCGTGCCAGAATGGATAAACAAGACACTGTCAACGACAACATTCAGAACATGCTGGCTCAACTGCTTCAGAGGATGCCTCCTCCTCCCAACCCTTAGGCACTTAGGATTATTTGCTTGTTGCTCTGCCTTCTTTTTTTCTGATGCGTGTTTGTTTGCTTTTGCTTACCATTGTCTCTGAGCCCTTTATCTGAATATAATATCCTGTTTTCGTTAATTTTTTTTGCTAAGTCTTTTTGATTCTGACAAAAAGGGGGAGAAATCGAATATAGATCTGATGAAATATTGCCTAATACCTTAAGCACTCTGCAACATGCTTTCTTCTTAAAAATAAATTCATCTAACTTTGGACTTAAGAAATTGCAGAAAGTATCGAAACTTCATGGCTTGGAAGATCTGGTAAGAACTTCTGAACTCCCTAGCTCATCTCAGGGGGAGCTCCTAATCTGATATTTTCCTGTTTCATCTGCTATTTAAGTTTGTTTTGTCATCATCAAAAAGGGGGAGATTGTAAGAACACAAATTGTTCTACAACAGATTCCATGATTTTGATGATAACAAAAGATGAAACCAAAAATGGCACCCTAACGAAAAGTTTCTAAGTGTGCAGGATTCTAAGGAAAGAAGGAAGAGATCTGATGACGTCATCAGATACAGAATCATATCAGATACAAATTATCAGAAGATCAGAAGCATCTAAAGCAGAAACACGCTCAAGAAGTTCTAACTCTGAGCAAATCAGCAGAATATCAGAAGCATCTAAAGAAGAAGTGCACTCTAGAAGTTCTGACTCTGAACAACGGTATATCATTCCAGAAGCTCTCAGCATCATCTGAAGACATCATCAGAACTCCTTAAGATAAACATCAGAAGCTCCGAATCAACACAGCAAGATTCCAAGATTCCTAGAGTCACGCAGACTTTGATAGTGGGTTTCCTATTTCAGAAAGAGTAACGTTAACTTCAAATTCAAATGGAAAGGAACTATATTTGGAAAGAAGTTACTCAGGGAGACAAAGTTGTTTTGGCAAGAAACAACAGAAGTTATGGCATTAATTCTTATTCAAGACATATTATCAGCCATCAATTTCAACGGTCCTTTCACCTCTATATAAAGGACATCAATCATCATTGAGAGACACACAAGTACACTGAAATTATCAATCTCTCTCTCTCAATCTTTCACGAGTTTTTGCTCATACGTGAAACATTCTTTTTGCTATCACCATTGTAATATTTGCTTTATCCTAGAAGCACTCTAGATTACAAACTCTATTTTATCTAAGTTGTTTTATTTCCTCAAGTGACTCTGCGCAGTTTGTATACTTGAGAGGACTAAGAGATCTTTCTCTTAGACGTTGGTTGTAAACAATCTTTCAAGATTAGTGGATTAAGTCCTTGTTGAAGGCGAAATCACCTTGGCCGGGTGGACTGGAGTAGCTTGTGTTATAAGCGAACCAGTATAAATTCCTTGTGTGGTTTTTATTTTGAAAAAGCGCTTATTTTCCAAAACAATTCAAACCCCCCTTTCTTGTTTTTCTCACCTTCAATTGGTATCAGAGCTTCGGCTCTGTTATTGATTTTCTAATCAAACACTTAACAGTGTAGAGAGATCCAGAACGAGAAAAACTATGGCCCACACAAATGAAAGAGACAGTTACAATGCTAAGCCTCCTGTCTTTGATGGAGAGAAATTCGACTACTGGAAAGATAGAATTGAAAGTTTCTTTCTGGGTTATGATGCTGACCTCTGGGACATTGTCACAGACGGATACACACCTCCAGTCTCAGAAAATGGAGTTGAAGTTCCCAGAAGCAAGATGTCAGAAGATCAGAAGCGTGTCTTTAAAAATCATCACAAGGCCAGAACCATACTTCTCAATGCTATATCTTACAACGAGTATGAAAAGATCACCAACAGAGAAACAGCCAAAGACATACTTGACTCTCTGAAGATGACTCATGAAGGAAACTCTCAAGTCAAAGAGACAAAGGCTCTAGCGCTTATCCAGAAATATGAAGCTTTTAAAATGGAAGATGACGAAGCCATAGAGGTAATGTTCTCTAGATTCCAAACTCTTATTGCAGGTCTCAAAGTTCTAGACAAAGGATACACAACTGCAGACCACGTCAAAAAGATAGTTAGAAGTTTGCCAAAGAAGTGGAGACCCATGGTTACTACCCTAAAGCTGTCAAAGGATCTGAACAATATCAGTCTTGAAGAACTTGTCAGTTCCCTCAGAAGCCATGAGATAGAACTAGAGGAAGATGAGCCTCAGAAAAAGAACAAGTCTGTAGCATTAAAGTCCAGATTTGAAAGACGAAAATCTGACAGAACCAAGGCATTCCAAGCAGAAACTGAAGATGCTGATGACTCTGAACCAGAAGATTCTGATGATGAAGAAGAATTGTCCCTCCTGACCAGAAGAGTTAAACAACTCTGGAAAAAGAGGAACAACAACTTCAGAAGACCAAGACCCAGAGGGGATCGATCAGAATCAACCTCAAAAGGTAAAACTAACAAAGATATTACTTGTTATGAATGTAAAGAAACAGGTCATTACAGGAATGAATGCCCCAAGCTAAAGAAAGACAATCCCAGAAAAGAAAGTTTCAAGAAAAATACCTTCAGGACAAAGAAAGGACTAATGGCTACCTGGGATGATAGTGAATCTGGCTCATCAGAATCTGACTCTGATGAACAAGCCAATGTGGCATTTATGGCTACCACATCCAGGAGTAGCTCAGATGAAGAATCTGAAGAGGTATTTTCTGAACTCTCTCGATCTGACCTAGAATCATGCTTGTCAGAAACTCTAAGCTCATATCAGAAATTAAAACAAAAGTTTAAAAATATAAAAGGCTGTCTTGAAGCAAAATTTGAAGAATGTGGCAAACTTGAGATGACAATTCTAAAACAAGTAGATGAAATCAGATCTTTAACATTACAAAGAGATGGAACAAATGAAAAACGTTTAGAGTTGGAAGAAGCGTTGTCTCAAGCGCCACAAACTTCAAATACAATAATTTATAAATATGAAGAAGCCTTTCAAGAATTTCTGAAAAATGGGATAGGAAGGAGTGTCATGGCATCCATGATTTATGGAGTCAGTCAGAACAATAAAAAGGGAATTGGATATGATCCTAAGGAAGATAAAACTTCTACTGTTGATCAACTGAAATATCCTTTTTCATATCACTATACGCACACACAAGAACAAAAAATTGAAAATGCTAGAAAACCCAAAGTTATAAGAAACTCTGGGAAAACTAATCAGAAAAGACCCAAGAGACTCTGGGTACCAAAAGATAAGATTGTTTATGTTGCAGATATCCTATGCAGCAAAGTTCAAACACCAGTCATGGTACCTGGACTCTGGATGCTCGCGACACATGACGGGAAGAAAGTCTATGTTCCAAAGCCTGGAACTTAAAGACGCTGGATTCGTAGGCTTCGGAGGAGATCAGAAAGGAAGGATCAGAGGCTCCGGAACTATTGGTAATGGTAATCTTCCCTCCATATCTGACGTCCTTTACGTAGAAGGATTAATGCATAATTTGTTATCCATAAGTCAATTAAGTGATAACGGTTATGATGTAATCTTTAATCAAAAAACATGTAAAGCTATAAATCAAAACAATGGTTCTGTCCTATTCACTGGCAAGAGGAAAAACAATATTTATAAAATTAATCTTTCTGATTTAAAAGAACAAAATGTAAAATGCCTGATGTCTATTCACGAAGAGCAATGGGTATGGCATAGACGCTTGGGCCACATTAGCATGAGAAAACTATCTCAGCTAAATAAACTCGAGTTAGTCAGAGGTCTACCTAAACTGAAGTTTTCTTCAGATGCTCTGTGTGAAGCATGTCAGAAAGGGAAATTTTCAAAAACGTCTTTCAAAAAGAAAAATGTTGTTTCTACCTCTAAGCCTCTGGAACTTCTCCACATTGACTTATTTGGTCCTGTGAAAACAGCATCAGTCAATGGAAAGAAGTATGGACTAGTCATTGTTGATGATTACAGTCGCTGGACATGGGTGAAATTCCTAAAGCACAAGAGTGAGTCTCACTCTGTATTCACCAGTTTCTGCTCCAAAGTGCAAAAAGAATTTGACTCTAAGATTATCAGAGTCAGAAGTGATCATGGTGGGGAATTTGAAAATAAATCCTTTGAGGAATTATTTGACTCTAATGGAATATCCCATGATTTCTCCTGCCCTAGAACTCCACAACAAAATGGAGTTGTAGAGAGGAAGAATAGGACACTCCAAGAGATGGCCAGAACTATGATCAATGAAACTAATATGGCAAAGCACTTTTGGGCCGAAGCTGTAAATACAGCGTGTTACATTCATAATAGAATCTCCATAAGACCTATTCTGGATAAGACTCCCTATGAACTGTGTAAAGGAAGGAAACCAAACATTTCATATTTTCATCCATTTGGATGTTCTTGCTTTATTTTAAACACTAAAGAACATCTGAACAAGTTTGATTCCAAAGCACAGAAAGGTATTATGTTAGGATACTCAGAACGCTCTAAAGGCTACAGAGTATACAACACAGAAACCAAAATTGTGGAAGAATCAATTCATGTCAGATTTGATGATAAGCTTGACCCTGAAAAGTCAAAGCTAGTTGAAAATTTTGCAGATTTAGAAATCACTCTTGCAGGATCTAATAAAGATCCAGAAGCAACTATCACTCAGAACTCTGAGGAAATTAAAACCCCAGAAATCCCAAAGAAAGTTAAAAGTCGTATCAACGTATCTGAAGATTTAATTCTAGGCAACAAGGATGAACCTGTCAGAACCAGATCTACCTTCAGAACCTCTGAAGATACTCCTCTGGGACTAGTGTCTTTAATCGAACCTACGTCCTGTGATGAAGCACTTCAAGATAACGATTGGGTCTCAGCCATGCAAGAAGAATTGGATCAATTCACAAAGAATGATGTCTGGGATCTTGTTCCTAAGCCCAGAGGCACACACGTTATTGGAACCAGATGGGTATTTAGAAACAAACTGAATGAGAAAGGAGAAGTCGTCAGAAACAAAGCTCGACTGGTAGCTCAAGGTTACAGTCAACAAGAAGGTATTGACTATAATGAAACCTTCGCTCCAGTCGCAAGGTTAGAATCTATTCGTCTTCTTGTATCTTTTGCTATTAATCACTCTATTAAATTATATCAAATGGATGTCAAGAGTGCATTCCTTAATGGTTATATATCAGAAGAAGTGTATGTCAACCAACCTCCAGGTTTTGAAAATCCAAAATTTCCAGAACATGTCTTTAAACTTAAAAAATCCTTATATGGACTTAAACAAGCTCCCAGAGCTTGGTATGAACGATTAAGCAATTTTCTTCTGGAACACAATTTTATCAGAGGAAAAGTTGACTCCATACTCTTCTGTAAGAACCTTAACAATGATCTCATGATATGCCAGATATATGTTGATGATATTATTTTTGGTTCAGCTAACGCCTCTGTTTGTCAAGAATTTTCTGAGTTAATGCAGGCAGAATTTGAAATGAGCTTAATGCAAGAACTAAAGTTCTTTTTAGGAATTCAAATTAATCAAACTTCAGAAGTCACATATGTTCATCAAAGCAAATACATTAAAGATGTTCTGAAGAAATTTGACATGGTTGAATGCAACTCTGCAAAGACTCCCATGCATCCAACATGCATTCTGGAAAAGGAAGAAGTCAGTAAAAAGGTTTGTCAGAAGCTCTATCGTGGTATGATAGGCTCTCTTCTCTATCTGACTGCTACTCGACCTGATATTCTCTTCAGTGTCTGTCTCTGTGCCAGATTCCAATCAGATCCTAGAGAGACTCACTTAACAGCAGTTAAGAGAATCCTCAAATATCTGAAAGGAACTCCACATCTGGAAATTGCCAGCTCCTAGGAAACAATCTGATATCCTGGGCCAGCAAGAGACAGTCAACTATCGCTCTATCAACTGCAGAAGCAGAATACATCTCAGCATCATTGTGCACAACTCAGATGCTCTGGATGAAGAATCAGTTAGAAGATCTGCAAATCTTCGAGAGTAACATTCCTATCTTCTGTGATAATACTGCTGCCAATTGTTTAAGTAAGAATGCCATTCTACACTCCAGAGCCAAGCACATTGGAATAAAACATCATTTTATCAGAGACTATGTTCAGAAAGGAATAGTAACATTGAAGTTCATTGATACAGATCATCAATGGGCAGATATCTTTACTAAGCCCTTGGCTGAAGATAGATTTCTTTTTATCTTAGAAAATCTGAACATTCAAAATTGCCCTGAATAAATTGTGCCTCTGAGAATGTAAAATGAGACTCTGACATAAACAAATGTACCTCTGCCTCTGACTCTGATACTTCTACCAAGTTAAGAAGATATCTGAGTTAGAAATCTCCAGGAACCAATCCTTTGGTATTCCTGAAGATCAGATACATCAAACCACGTGGAGCACTTAGCGTCTAACCCTAGAACTTCTAGACAGCTGTCCAGAAGAAAATCAAAGGGCAAACGCTTAAGATCTCCTCGAGCAGTATGCATACTGTTGGGATTAGACATTCATTAATGAGCCGTAATCATTTCTCCCCCAAGCATGCTAACTTGATCTTTGTGCTAACGCTGAATTGTGTGTCGTTTTGCATGTGTTTTTGGTTAGGGTATTTAAACACTCCTCTCACATTTCACACACTTATCACTCTCACTCACTCCCTAACTTTCTCTGAAGCATTTCTGCAAGCAGTTCATCTTCAACTCATCTTCATCAACTATGGATGCTCAACAACAACAAGTTTTCAACTTTTCACAACAAATGGAATCCAACACTACTGCCCAAAGTTCAAGCATTCCCTCTCCAACAGTTACAGGCGTATCTTTTACTCCAGTGTACAAGGAACCCCATGTTCTTGATCGTGAACCTCATATCAACCTTGCAACTCCCTTTGAGGGACTGGATGTTTTATGTGAATCATTGGTAGACTTCAACAACATGAAGAGAAATGGAGTAGATCTTACTGAAGAACTCCGTCAACAAGGGTGGGAAAACTACTTCCAACGGCTCTATGGCCCTATTTACCCAAATCTCATCAAAGAATTCTGGAGATTTGCTGACGCTAATGATCATTTCATCGTCTCCTACGTGTTAGGGGTCAAGATAGTGATCACTGAAAAGTCAATTGCTTCTTTACTGAACATGGAGAAAACTGGAGGAAGAAGGATCTACGACATCAACCCTAGATCAAAGTACATTGCTCAAGTAATTAATCCCACCATCTTCAAACACAACACTGAAGGCAATCCATCAAAGAACAAAGAACTTCATCAGAACCTCAGAGTATGGCTCAAGATCATTCTGGGAACCATTCATCACCGCCCAGCATCAAACTCCTCTGACTACATCAATACAGATCAGAAGTGCATTCTGTATTGCATTCACAAGGGTTTGAAGCTCTGCCTCCCAGCACTACTATTCAAGTATCTCAGAGACTCTGTACGGGAGACCAGAAACAACATGAAACCCAAAACCTACATCCCTA
Organism: Lathyrus oleraceus; assembly: GCF_024323335.1. Classification (NCBI taxonomy): domain Eukaryota; kingdom Viridiplantae; phylum Streptophyta; class Magnoliopsida; order Fabales; family Fabaceae; genus Lathyrus; species Lathyrus oleraceus. Next base: position 49,250,483 of record NC_066585.1, read on the forward strand.
TGGGAAGGCTTTTGTCTGATGTTTTCATCGAAAATGGGCTTGTAGATCATCTGGAGAAGAACAAGCTTATGGAAGATCTGGCGATAGATACTGGAAAGCCTCTGAACTCCAGAAACCTTAAGAGTATGGGGATTCTGAAGAAGATTCAATTCAAACCCACGCTGGACACCTCCTGGGACGCCTTGAAAGATCAGAGGAAGCTGCCACATGGTCTTGCAAGGTTCTACAAGAATGAACCCAGAGAAGCAATCCTTCACTATATGCAGCGTCTGAAGGATGAAGGAGTTGACATCTCTGACTTCAGATTGGACAATTGTCTAGATTCAGAAGAAGACTTCGTCAAATTCAAAAGAGGTCCCTCTAAAAAGAAGTCTTCAAAGGCAAAGAAAACAAGACTAGGAGAAACTTTTGAAACAAGATCTCCAGCGCCTCTGCAAGTAACTACTGGTAAGTCTGCTCCCTCTTTTCCCTCTGAACTTCCTGTGGCTTCCTCTAATCCCCTCCCACCACCTATATACACATCCTCTGAAACCCCACCTTCTACAACCAGAACCTCACAACCTCAACCTAAATTTAATCTTGCCCATACAACACTACCTCTATCCGTAGCTGAAGAACTCAATCAAACCATCTCTTCATCTTCAAACCCAGAATCACCCCCCTACCTTATCCTTTCCTCTGACCCAGAACCTTCTGACCCCGCTTCTCCCACTCTAGCCCACCTGTATTCTCTAAACCAAAACGCACAACAACCACATCAACCTCCACCTGAACCTGAAGTCACTTCACCACCCCCAGAACAAACAACCAACAACCCTTCTGAAGCTCAACCCTCTGACATCACCCCCCAAAACACTTCCGCTGAACCTGAACCTCTAACATTAAACTTAAGCCCTCCAAACTCTCCACCCCAAACATCTGAACCTGAACATTCCCTGCCTACCCTTGAGGAAGCCATAATGTTGTTTGCAGGGGCTTCAGTACAGAAGGTCAAGTCTCTGACCATTAACTCTGGCATCAGTGATGATCCTGACTCTGTAAGGACACACTGGAACAGAGTCATTGGCTGGATGACTTCTGAGGCTTTCAAGCTGAAGCACATCTCTGAGCAAGTCAGAAACGACTTCATCAGAGATGCTGAGGCAAGACTACAGGAAAGACTTGCCAGAGAAGCTGAAGAAGAAGCAAGGAGAAAAGAAGAAGAGAGAGCCAGACAAGAAGAAATCCAAAGAGCAAAGGAAGCTGAAGCCAAAGCTCTGGCTGATGCTGCTGCCGCTGCTGAAGCTGAAGCACAAGCTGCCGCTGAAGCTGAAGCAAAGGCCGCTGCTGAAGCACAGAGTGCTCTGACTCAGGGGGAGTCATCTACAGTTATCCCTATGGTTCTCCAGACGCTTGAAGAACTCAAGAACGACCAGAAGGAACTCCGTGCCAAAATGGATAAACAAGACACTGTCAACGACAACATTCAGAACATGCTGGCTCAACTGCTTCAGAGGATGCCTCCTCCTCCCAACCCTTAGGCACTTAGGATTATTTGCTTGTTGCTCTGCCTTCTTTGTTTCTGATGCGTGTTTGTTTGCTTTTGCTTACCATTGTCTCTGAGCCCTTTATCTGAATATAATATCCTGTTTTCGTTAATTTTTTCTGCTAAGTCTTTTTGATTCTGACAAAAAGGGGGAGAAATCGAATATAGATCTGATGAAATATTGCCTAATACCTTAAGCACTCTGCAACATGCTTTCTTCTTAAAAATAAATTCATCTAACTTTGGACTTAAGAAATTGCAGAAAGTATCGAAACTTCATGACTTGGAAAATCTGGTAAGAACTTCTGAACTCCCTAGCTCATCTCAGGGGGAGCTCCTAATCTGATATTTTCCTGTTTCATCTGCTATTTAAGTTTGTTTTGTCATCATCAAAAAGGGGGAGATTGTAAGAACAAAAATTGTTCTACAACAGATTCCATGATTTTGATGATAACAAAAGATGAAACCAAAAATGGCACCCTAACGAAAAGTTTCTAAGTGTGCAGGATTCTAAGGAAAGAAGGAAGAGATCTGATGACGTCATCAGATACAGAATCATATCAGATACAAATTATCAGAAGATCAGAAGCATCTAAAGCAGAAACACGCTCAAGAAGTTCTAACTCTGAGCAAATCAGCAGAATATCAGAAGCATCTAAAGAAGAAGTGCACTCTAGAAGTTCTGACTCTGAACAACGGTATATCATTCCAGAAGCTCTCAGCGTCATCTGAAGACATCATCAGAACTCCTTAAGATAAACATCAGAAGCTCCGAATCAACACAGCAAGATTCCAAGATTCCTAGAGTCACGCAGACTTTGATAGTGGGTTTCCTATTTCAGAAAGAGTAACGTTAACTTCAAATTCAAATGGAAAGGAACTATATTTGGAAAGAAGTTACTCAGGGAGACAAAGTTGTTTTGGCAAGAAACAACAGAAGTTATGGCATTAATTCTTATTCAAGACATATTATCAGCCATCAATTTCAACGGTCCTTTCACCTCTATATAAAGGACATCAATCATCATTGAGAGACACACAAGTACACTGAAATTATCAATCTCTCTCTCTCAATCTTTCACGAGTTTTTGCTCATACGTGAAACATTCTTTTTGCTATCACCATTGTAATATTTGCTTTATCCTAGAAGCACTCTAGATTACAAACTCTATTTTATCTAAGTTGTTTTATTTCCTCAAGTGACTCTGCGCAGTCTGTATACTTGAGAGGACTAAGAGATCTTTCTCTTAGACGTTGGTTATAAACAATCTTTTAAGATTAGTGGATTAAGTCCTTGTTGAAGGCGAAATCACCTTGGCCGGGTGGACTGAAGTAGCTTGTGTTATAAGCGAACCAGTATAAATTCCTTGTGTGGTTTTTATTTTGAAAAAGCGCTTATTTTCCAAAACAATTCAAACCCCCCTTTCTTGTTTTTCTCACCTTCACGCACCTTTAGGATTGATGAGCACTGCCCCAACACCGTTACCATTCACATTAGCCGCCCCATCAAACATCAGTGTCCACTTGTCGTCAGGATCCGGTCCTTCCTCGACAAGAGGCTCTTCACAATCTTTCATCTTTAGATACATGATGTCCTCATCAGGGAATTCAAACATCATCGGCTGATAATCATCAATCGGTTGCTCGGCAAGGTAATCAGACAGAATACTACCCTTGATGGCCTTTTGAGACGTATACTGGATATCATACTCTGTTAGAATCATCTGCCAACGAGCCACACGTCCGGTGAGAGCTGGCTTCTCAAAGATGTATTTCACTGGATCCATCTTAGAAATCAACAAGGTAGTATGGTTCAACATATACTGTCTTAGTCGGTGAGCAGCCCATGCCAAAGCACAACAAGTTTTCTCGAGCTGCGAATATCTTATTTCACAGTCGGTAAACTTTTTGCTAAGGTAGTATATTGCATACTCTTTTCGACCAGACTCGTCATGTTGTCCCAATAAACACCCCATCGAGTTCTCAGTCACTGAAAGGTACATTATCAAAGGCCTCCCAGGAACTGGAGGTATAAGGATTGGAGGTTTTTGCAAATACTCTTTTATCTTCTCAAAAGCTTTTTGACAGTCATCGTTCCACCTGATTGCTTGATCTTTTCTTAGAAATTTGAAAATCGGTTCACACGTGGCAGTTAGGTGAGATACGAACCGTGCAATGTAGTTCAATCTTCCTAAAAACCCACGAACCTGCTTTTTAGTTCTTGGTTCAGGCATTTCTTGAATAGCTTTTACTTTCGCTGGATCAACCTCAATCCCTTTCTCACTGACAATGAAACCCAACAACTTCCCAGATCTCACCCCAAACGTACACTTGTTTGGATTCAGCCTCAGTTTGAACTTTCTCAGTCTTTCAAACAACTTCTGCAGGTTTACCAGGTGCTCCTCTTCTGTCTGAGACTTCGCAATCATATCATCCACGTACACTTCAATCTCTTTGTGCATCATGTCATGAAAGAGAGTCGTCATAGCCCTCTGATAGGTAGCACCGGCATTCTTCAGCCCAAATGGCATCACCTTATAGCAGAACGTGCCCCAAGGTGTAATGAATGTCGTCTTTTCCATGTCTTTTGGCGCCATCTTGATCTGATTATAGCCAGAGAAACCATCCATGAAAGAAAAAACCGAGGATTGAGCAGTGTTATCAACCAATACATCAATGTGAGGTAATGGGAAGTCATCTTTCGGACTGGCTCTGTTTAAATCCCGGTAATCGACACACATCCTGACTTTACCATCCTTCTTCGGCACGGGTACGATGTTGGCCACCCACGGGGGATAATTTGTAACTGCCAAGAAACCCGCATCCAACTGCTTTTGAACCTCCTCTTTGATTTTGACAGCCATATCAGGACTAGTTCTACGAAGCTTCTGCTTTACCGAAGGACAATCTTCTCTGAGAGGTAGCCTGTGCACCACAATATCTGTATCCCACCCAGGCATATCTTGATACGACCATGCGAATATCTCCACATATTCTCTCAGAATCTCAATCAGCCCTCTCTTGACATCTTCCTTCAAGGCAGCCCCGATCTTGATCTCTCTCTTGGCGTCCTCAGTACCAAGGTTAATAATTTCCAACTCTTCCTGATGCGGTTGGATGACCCTTTCCTCCTGTTTCAATAATCTGACCAATTCTTTGGGGAGTTCACAATCTTCCTCACTCTCCTCTTCGGCTTGGTAAATGGGATTATCGAAATCGTACTGAGCCATAACAAAACTATTTTTAGTGGAGTCCGCGAGATCGATTCTGCATGTTTAATGCTTTATTTTAGAAAAGAGTTCAAGAAAGTCACAAAAACAAAAACCTTGCCATTTTTATTGTTCTGAAAAATGAAAATAAAAACAGAAAGACAGTGAGCACAAATTTGTTTGCAAAACGTCCTTTATTAATGATAATCATTGAAAACATGATGAGGCCCTACAATGAACCACTACGCCCCGGGCAGAACGTAGGGTTTGTGCATAATGAAAAACAAAAGAAAATTACTCTGTCTGAAGAGTAACTTGGACCATTTCTTCGGCAATCCAATTATTCACCACCTCCCCTGGAGCACACGGGCGCACCCAGTTATCCACATCACAATCACTGTCCCCGTCTTCACTACCGGCTGCAAAGACGTCACCATGATTCATCAACCCAGCGCTGGTGAAGGTACTCGGCCCTTTCTGAACACCCTGCTCTGCCTGAAGAGGCTGATAACCAATACCAAATTTGTCTTCTTTGACGGGCATGTCAACCATCTTGCCCCAGCCTTCTGCATTGCCAGAATTAACAACCTCCATAGCTTGCTTGTATGACGCAATTGAGACACTTGGCTTCTTCTGCTCGACGAAAGCCACCTTCTCAATAGCAATGGTCTCAAAGGCTTGGCACAGAGTTTCATGGATCTCGCCATCCATCTCCACATACTTGAAGGAAGATAGATGACTCACAAGAATGTCCTCCTCGCCACACACAGTCACAACCTGACCATTACATACATACTTCAGCTTCTGATGGAGAGTTGACGAAACCGCTCCAGCCCCATGTATCCAGGGACGCCCCAATAAACAACTATATGCTGGTTGAATATCCATCACATAGAAGACGATATTGAACACCTTCGGGCCAATCTTCACGGGCAAGGTGACTTCTCCAAAAACTGATCCTTTGGATCCGTCAAAAGCACGGACAATGAGATCACTCGGAGTGAGGACAACCCCTTCAGTATCAAGTTTGCTCACAACCTTCTTGGGCAACACATTCAACGAAGAGCCAGTATCCACTAACACATGTGACAACACTGCGCCTTTACACTCCATGGTGATATGCAAATCTCTGTTATGATTGCGACCCTCAGGCGTCAAATCCAGATTTGTGAACCCCCAACCATGCCGTGTGCTGACATTCGCAATAACACCCTCAAGTTGATTGACAGAAATCTCCTGAGGCATGTAAGCCAGATTCAACATTTTCAGCAAGGCGTTATGGTGTGCCTCAGAGCACAATAACAATGAGAGGATAGAGATCTTCGACGGAGTTTGGTTCAACTGGTCCACAATCTTATAGGCACTCTTCTTAATGACCTTCAGGAACTCCTCTACATCTTTCTCAAAGGAACCCTCAGGCACCTCCTTCTGCACAGGTCCTTCTTCAACCACAACTTGTTTTCCTTTTGCCTTAGCAAGAGCTTCAGCATTGTTGTCTCTCAAAGTCTATGGCGCAAACAGACGATCACTTCTAGTGAACCCTCCTGGTCCTCCCACATTGTCCACAGTCGGACCAACAGTTACTGGAGCTTTGACTGGCACACCAATTATTACTGGAGCTTGATTCGCTGGTCTGATCTGACTTTCTGACCTTCTGTTGTTACGGTAAGCATTGTCATATTTCCAAGGAACGGCCCTAATGTTCTCAACAGGTCTTTTATTAGAAGCAAAAATAGTAGTAGGAGTACCAACCGTTACTGGTGCAGATATAGTCACTGGCGTACCGATAGTTACGGGTGCATTAACAGTTGGAGCACGTCCAGGACCCTCAGACGGTTTGAAGTAAATGGTGACAGTTGACACCACCCCACGATCTCTCACAGCCCGAGCAAATTGTAGGCAACCATTATCAATCAGTCCCTGGATACCTCTTCTCAGTTTTTCACAACCATTCCCATGTTCATCACAGTCTGGACAACCTTCATCACAGCCCGGGAACACTCCCCCTTTCAACAGACGTTCTTTTACTACAATCAGCGACGTCTGAACCTCATCAACACTGACTACCAAGTCTAAGGCCTCCTCACCTTCCACATTATTCACCCTGGGCCCACCATGTTGAGGCATAGGGTTATTCACAACATTCGGAACAAGAGCAAAGTTGATTGTTTTGGCATCAATCAAATCCTGGACCTTATGATGGAAAGCCCGACAATTCTCAATATGGTGCCCCGGTGCACCGGAATGAAAGTCACAACGGACGTTAGCATCATACCCAGCAGGTATCTTTGTTAACGGAGCCATGGTGCGAAGCTCAACAAATCCTAACCTGAGCAGTTCAGGAAGCAACTCAGCATAGGTCATTGGCAGTGGGTCGAAACGGCGATCCGACATTCTCTGCCTTGGTTGAAACTGGCGTTGCTATTGTTGTTGTTGTGGTGGTGGTGCTCTTTGTTGCTGTTGCGTTTGAGTTGTTGGGATGGTCCCAGCAGCAACCTGACGATACTGTCCTCTATTTGCGTTTCTTCTGTGTTGCACAACATTAGTCTCACCTTCCCTCCTTCGGGGTGCCCCAGAAAATGGCTTCTTAGAACTGGAAGATGAAGAACCAGAATCTTGAATCTTCCCTGCTTTGATGAGACTCTTAGTCCTCTCTCCACAGATAACCACATCATAAAAGCTACCGAACGGGCAACTCCCCGTACGGTCCATGAACACCCCTGCAATGTTCCAATAAACATATCCGTCAGCTCTCTCTCCAATATAGGAGGTTGCACTCTTGCCGCAAATTCACGCCACCTCTGGGCGTACTCCGTGAAACTTTCACCAGACTTCTGGAATAAGTTCTGCAGTTGGGTTCTGCTCGGAGCCATATCCATTTTATGCTTATACTGCCTCAAGAAGGCTTCACCCAAATCTCTCCAGCTTCTCACAGACTCTCTCTTCAACTCCATGTACCAGTCCAAGGAAGCTCCGGACAAGCTGTCCTGGAAAAAGTACATCCACATCTTCTCATCGTCAGTGTATGCTGAGATTTTTCTGTAGTAAGCCTGCACATGAGTGCGAGGACAAGAAGTACCATTATATTTGTCAAAGGATGGCGCCTTGAATTTGTAAGGGATCCTCAGCCCATCAACCAATCCCATATTGGTTACATCAAAACCCAAAGAGTTCTGACACTCCATGGTACGGATTTTCTCAGCTAGGGCATCAACCTTCCTATCCCTCTCTTCAATTCTTACAACTTCATCATCCTCACTGAGGAGAGTAAACATATCCTCCTGTCTGTCAACTAACGGAGCAGGATGGCGAACAGGAGCACGGGTTGCTCTAGCATTAACAGTCTCTGCAGCAATAGGTTGACCATTGATCCTGATACCCCTCAACTCATCACCCACAACATAGTTGTTGACGGGAATAGTAGCAGCAGCAACATTGTCATTAACAGGGACCCCCTCTGGTGAAGCACGGTTGACAGGTGGGATCACAACTTCCTGTCTTTGGGCCAAGGCTCGCAGCTTCTCTTGCCCTTGCACGACCCCTTGCATCATGCTCATAAACTGGTGTAGCACCTCAAATTTGCACCTACCTTTTGTACATTCATTTCATCATTAGGTCATTAACATAACATAGTCCACTGCATAGCATTGCATTATCCTTTGCCCAAGTGCAAGTCCCCAGACAGAATTAGGTCAATTGATCAGGAGAATCAGTCAATCAAGCAAGCATGTGCAATTTCCATTGAGGCAAAGCCCTAGGGTTGGTTTATCAAGTTCATATGATTATGTGATCATTGTGAAGTGGTTTGGCCAAAGATTGGATGCTCAGAGGTCATCAGTCAAACTGAATTTCAGCTGAAACCCCAGAAAGTCAACTGTGGTCAACTGTGCCTGATTTTATGGATTTGAAGGTGGGAGATGGTTTGAAAGGTTTCATTCATGTCCATACAAGTCTCATTTGACATACCAAAGATCAAGGTTGAAGAAAATAAAGTCAGATCAAAAGTTTCCTAAAATGGCAGGTGACCTGTAATTGGAAACTGCCAAAAATGGAAAGTTCTTCCCCTCAAATTTACATCATCATACAAGCTTCAAATGGAATTTTGTCCAACATGAAAGTTGAAGATTTTGATCTCACCATTCCAAAAAGTCCAAGAACACTCATTTCTCATGTGTGGTTGGCAAGTTATGATCAAATCATTTTCAGAAAATGTTGAAATTCAAAGTGCCATAACTTTTGAATGGAAAGGCCAAATTGGATGATTCTTTTTTGAGCAAGTCACATTTGACATGTACTATCACATTGCATCATTACATTTCATCAAAAATCAACACATAAAAAGATCATTTTTCAAGTGAACTAATTTGAAATTTGGTGGAAAAAATAGTGATTTTCAAAAATACATGGCATTTGCACTTCAAACCTTTTCCAACACATTCTAAATGTCAAATATGACTTGTTTGCATTGCATTTCTACTGATACATTGGCTGCATCTTGAAAAGGGCATTTTGGCCAAAACTCATGAAAGTGCATTTTGCTAATTCACTTGGATTTGCCTAATCTTGATTAACAAGTTGATTAACACATGGTATAAGTGCATAATCATAACAGAAATTGATAATCACAATCTCATTTTCTCAGATCTAACAAAAAATTCACCAAAAGCCTCTCAATTTTCTTCAAACTTTTTCACACTTTTTTTCATCATTTCCATTGGAATTCATCATCTTTGTGCGTGTTCTTGTTTGATCCATCTTCTGCAGGACTTTGTGAGCATCTGTTGAAGGAAATCGTGGCAAGAACATTGAAGAATCATCACTGTCCAATCCAGCTCATGTTCATGACAGTTTGGCAATTCTTGTAACTGGCGCATACTGGAGCTGCAATACCTATTCCATTCACCTTCTACATCATCAATCATCATCTGTTTTGGCAATTGGCATCGTGAAAAGCACAAATCCATTACTGCCATCTCCAAGAGGTTAGAATTCGATCTCAATAATTGTCGTAATTGTGATATGCGTCCTGTAGATCGTGGATTGTAGAGTAGCATGAACTTTGAATCGTTGAATTTCGTTGAGTATCGAGTGAGAAATCTGGAATTGAAGTTTGACATGTAAATGTTCTTTTGATCGATCCGAATTGGTTAGCATGAATTAAGTTTAATTAAGGCCGAATTCGTTTTGTTCTTGGTGAGATCTTTCCAACGGTGTATGGATTGTTGAATTTGGTTGAAGTTTGTTCATGTTGGATTTTGGTCGAGAACGCGCGCAGGAGCTGTTTGAATTTTTCCGGAAATGCTGCTTTGATCCATATTCACGTTACTGTTCATGCTTAATTGTGTTTGCGCGCGCCATTAATTTCAAACTGACACTCATTTCGATTCCGTGTAGCTTCACTTCCACTTTTGGCCTTTGGACATTTATTTCACCATGACTCCATAATTCACCATGCCTTATTTCATTTTATTTTTCTTTTGCATTCAAAAAATGATAACTCCTTCAATATTGATCCAAATTTGATGCAATTTTTTGTGCCATTCTCCTTGTGATGTGCTGGATTTTTTGGTTATTTTTAATCATGTTGTGCACGTGTGAAAAAATTATTTGGCTAGGGCTTGATTGAATGTGTCTTTTGTGCACCATGCTCACCATTTTGATCATAAAATCTTGATGCTTCATTAGAAATTCATGAAATTTTTTGTGCATGTTCTAGACTCACTCCTGGTCATTTTGATATGTGGTTTGTAATTTTTGAGTTCCTGGATTGAAAGTTATGACATGATCTTCGTGAGTGTTACATTTTATGTCATGCCATGCTATGAGCATCTTCTTGATTTTACTTTCTATGCTTGTTGAATTTGAATTGAGCTGGATTTTTGCATGAGAATACTTGTGAATGTTGAGAATACATGTGAATTTTTCTGGATGTTTTGAAGGCATTTCATATTTGATTGGAATTTTATTTGCTTCTTGACCAATTGTTGACCATTTGTGATACATGTTTGTATTTGGTTTGTGAAATTCTGGTTATTAATTGGATGGATTTGAAATTTGACATGTGTATGGTAGACATCTTGAAGTGCATTGTGGCTTTGGTCTCATTCATTTATCATATTTTGTTTATGTTTTATGATTGGTTGAAGTTGATGCTTGTTTTGATGCCATGTATGAGCTTGCTTGAACTTGTCTGAACTTTTTGAATTTCATTGACTTGCTTCCCTTAATCCAAATGAGCTGAAATTTGATGTGCTTGACATGTTATGGATGCTGTTTGATCATGATTTTTTTGAGGATTTATTTAAGTGTTTTGGTATTGATTTGATTGTGATCATTCTGTGTGGTCCTTTGAGGTTCTAAATTGCATGTTTGATGCTTTTTCCTTCATGAAATGATAATGATGAATGATATTGATGTGAGACCAACTGAAATTTATTCTTAATTGATAAATATTGATTTTGATCAATTTTCACTTGCTGTTTTGAATTTTTCACCTCCTTTTGACCCTAGGCTTGTCCTAGTGGTCTTACTTCTCACATTTGAGTTGTTTTTTTCAGGTTAAGAAGCAAATGCTTTGAAGAGATTAATTCGAGTTGATTTTGGTTTAGTTGTTTGTGATGAACTAACTTGGTTTATTTTGTAGGATGCTAACTCATTTGCTTTGAGTTTGTGCTTTGCACATGTAATTGATTGTGTTGACTGTTGGTTCATAACTTGTCTGTTTTGACTTTGTGACTTGAATACTGATTATATTTGATTGATTTCAGGTACCATAGTCGCTTTAGTTCTTTGAGAACTAGCTATTGCTTTTCTTAAGCATTGAGGTAGACTCTCTTGTCTCCATGTAGTCTGGAAGACCTGGCCTGTTACTTGGCCAGGCACCTGTCTGAAGTCCTCCTTAAGAGGCGATGTTTGTGATTGTTTACTTTGTCCCCCAAGCAGGAAAAGACCTCATATGAGGCAATTGGTAGACAAAAGAGATATGTAGCCTATCTCCTACTATTCTGTGAGTCACTCACCTTGCTCACACCACATGTGTTGATGCATAGTGAGTAAAAACCCAAGATCAGTTGAGTCAGTGTCATAAGTGTAGAAGGGTTCCCACTTTCTGGACCCACACTTCATTTGTCTGAAAGCTCTCCCAGGCCAGGGATAAGAGCTGTGAAGTCTCATCTTCACTCACCTTTCATCTGGCTTCACCTTGACTCTCAATGTCATGGTTAAGAGCTAACCTCACCTTGATACAGAGGCTTGTTTGTCGAGGTTGACATGACCCCTCGACTAAAGCCTAGCCTTGATGTTTGAGCCCCTTGTTGGTGTGTTTATTTCATGTTGTATGTGTTTGTGTGGTGTGATTGTATCCCCTAGGTTTGCTAGACTCCGTGTAGTCTCGTTTGCATGTCAATTAAGGTAGCACGGTTCCTTCGTATAGGACTTCCTTTCTTGCTTGAGCTTTCCTAAAACACAAACAAACATTATCCCCTCTCCAGGATACGTCAACTCCTTCTACTACAGGTGAGTAAGTCTCCAAAGGTCGAGCATCCGGTAGATTGCGTAGCGACGTTATCCACTTAAAAAACACAAACCAACAGGAATAGTTTAGCCGAACTACGGCAACTCTGATTCTCATGTCCAGATGAGATACGTAGGCACGAGATGCGATGTCTTGTCGAGTTTGACTAACGACTAACACTAATTCTTTTCTCTCGCCCTCGTTGCGATTGAGACCTTCCCTTTCTCTTGCCCTAGTTGCAATCGAGACCCTTCTTCTTCCTGCGTTGGTGTCAGGAGATGGATGTAAGCCCAGCGATTGGCATTCCGTATCCTCTTGTTGTGTGCTCGGAAGCTGATGTAAGTCCAGCGATTGGCATTCGGGTTCCAGTGTGGGTGTGTTTGGTTCGGTGGGTGTGTTTGGTTCGGAAGCTGATGTAAGTCCAGCGATTGGCATTCGGGTTCCATGTTTGCCCGTGTTTGTGTCATTTTGTTTGTGTGCGTGAGCCGAGCTACGAATGCTCTGATTCTTCTTCGTCTAAGAAGATACGTATGCATAGGATGCGGCATCCTAGCGAGCATGTGTTTTCCCCCTTAGTTCGAACTACTTTGACTCTGATGTCTATGCCTGATAGACTAAGTAGGCCCAGGACGCGATGTCCTGCCGAGTCAGTCTCGTTTGTTTTCCTGTGTCTCTTTCAGCCAGTATAGATGATCGTTTGAGCAGTGTTTTAGCAACCATTTTCCTTCCTATTGTGCGTGGATCCCGTCGAGTACGACAGATGCGTAGGGGTGCTAATACCTTCCCTTCGCATAACCGACTCCCGATCCCATTCTCTTTGGTCGCGAGACCATGCTTTTTCCAGGTTTACTCTGAGCGTTTCCTTTCCCTCTCTTGGAATAAATAACGCACGGTGGCGGCTCTGTTGTTCTTGTTTCCCGCCGGTTTTTCGCGTAATGCGACAACTGGGCCATGTTAGCCCTCATCTCAGCCAATTCAGCCTGAACTTGATCCATACTTCTCTGTTGATTCAGTCTTGTCGCGTAGCGGTGCGGACGATGATCAGCAATCCTACCTAAAACAGGAACCAGAATGAGAAGTCTTGTTCAAGAACACCTGTAATGCAAGAAAGATATGTGTATGATGCGTATGATGCGTATGATGCATATGATATGTTCATTTCTCAGGTATTCGAGAGTCTTATTCATCTTTTGATAAATGGCAACCTGCAACATGAACAATAAAGAAGAAACCTACACAGGATGATGAGCACAAGGTGAAACATCAATAATATCATCTATAGCCATGAGCAATAAGGATCATACAACAAAAGTTCAATCAAGGATTCAAATCATCAAAGTACAACAATGAATCCCATCCAACAATCCTGGAGGTGATTCTCAACATAAACAACAAATACAATCTAAGACAGTCGTCCTCCAGGAATGAGAGTCTTCAGATACTGGCACTGGTCTATCAACAAGTCACACTCTAAACACTCAGGTAAAGGAGTGAGCTTCTCTATCAGTTTCTCCTTGAGTTCCACTACTTCTCCTCTGAGCTGGCTCTCTGATGCATGCCTTAGGTTCACTTCCTTCTTCAACTGAACATCTTTGTCCCTAAGCCGCTTTTCCAAGTCTCGTATCTTCTTTTGGTAATTAGCTTCCGCTTTTTGCAACCTCAAGCGCTCATGGTGTTCTTCATTCAGCATTGTCTTTATCTCCTCATAAGACCTCTTTTTGCTTCTCACCTTACCAGCACCTCCACCTTGCACTCCTTTGAGTTTATGGGCCAAATTCAACTTATCAGTTTTGGCTTTGTAAAGTTCCATCTGGATATCTTGTTCCTTCTCTTTCAACTGGCTATTCTCCATTAAGGCTCGTTTGTAATACTCAGCAGGCACATTCTCAGAATGTATCAAAGGTGGTTGCTCTTGCAATGGCTTCATCCCATCATAGGGTAACAACAAAGTCACAACTCTCTCCTTGACCCAATCAAGGTAAGCAGGCATAGCAACTGCAAACTTCTTCCCTAACACAGATCCATCCTTGACACCAATGTTCTTCCAAGCTCTTCCCACTTGCTCCAATCTAGCTGGGTCACTCCGCTTCTCAAAGTACACACTCTCAGCTATCTCAGCATCTAGTGGTCTTTCATTCATAACAAACCCCAATTGACGGAGAGAAAGAACCGGGTTGTAATTGATGCAACCCTTAGTCCCTATGAGTGGAACATTACGAAACTCTCCACAACTCATAATGACATTACGCACATTAAGCCTATAAGCTTGCCACTTGATATCATAGGATGTGAGAGACATGATTCTCTGAGTCCACTTATCAGTGCTCTGGGTATCCATAAAAGGTCCACTGGTTGGCAGAAAGGACAAGAACCATCTGAGTAACAATGGGAGACAACACTTGATAGCTCCACCTTTACCATGCCTGCTGTGTATAACATAGTAAGTGTCAGTTAACAAGGTAGGAACCGGGTTTCCTCCAATGAAAATAGTGATTGCAGCCAGGTCCACAAAGTTAGGCATGCTAGGGAACAAGACAACCCCATAGATCATGATAGCCAACTGAGCGTTGAAAGCTTCCTAATTTCCTTTCTTCGCTTCTTCCTTAGCCATCCTCACCAAGAACTTCAAAGGCAAACCCATAACATCACCACTTGATTTCCAATTATCACTCACCTCCTTGATACTCAAATAAAGAACCTTAGCAACAACCCTGAAATCCACCTCCTTTGGCACATCCAGGAAGGGTACCTGATATCTGATCGCGACATTCATCAGGATGGAATACTCTTCAAGAGTGGGAGCCAACTGATAATCCTGAAAGGTGAAGCAACGGAGCTCTGGATCATAGAACTGTAGGAGAGTCTGCAGAGGTACTGGGTCTACCACCATCTTCAACAGTGTCAGAATATCCCCATACTGATCATCAAACACCTTCTGACTACAACCGGTCACCAGATTACTCAACTCTACCAACGATGTCAATGGTTCACGGTGAAAACTGTAGGTGCAAGTCTTCCTCTTCAACTCTGGGATGGTTGCCATCTCTCACAGTGAACAGACTCCTGAATGAACCTGAGAAATGATATGCATGAGCAGATTAGCTTTTTTTCTTTTTCATTCTCTTTTTTCATTCATTTTTTTATTACATTATTTATCTTTGAAAATAAACATGCTATGATGCAAATGATGCAACTACGACTGGTTGGCTGTGTATCGCAAGGCACTGGCTCAGAGCTTCGGCATGAATTCGGAATCGGAAACCACAAATCAAAGTCATCTGGAACCCAAGGTCATCTGGAACCCATACTTCAGAACCAAGTCACCAACAAAAACCAAGAGTCACCAACAGGACACGGTCACCAACAGGTCAAGTCACCAACTGTACCTTTAATGATTCATTCCCTCCCCACTCACGGGTGTCATCTAGGCCAAGGTAAGGTCAAGAGAAACGCAGGATAAACAAACCTTTCAAGAATATCATCATGTACACACCAGATGTATGCAACGATAATACCCCATCAGGATCTGAACTGCTCGTGATATCATGTTACACTAAGTGGCGCTATACCACCCGCTTCCCATGAATCACTCTATTCCTAGGTGTCCTAAAGTTCACTCATAGCCTGGGTATTGGGCCTTTTACCTCTTGTGATCCCCCACCCAACAGAGAACAGATACACAACCAGCATAATGATAACATGATGCATGCAAACACATAATGCACATATATACAATCACATCATAACCATAAATGCAATTAATAAAGCAGTAAAGCAACCACAACTATCCTAAAGAGCGCTAGGATTGACTCGCTTAGGGAAGATGGACCAGCAAGAGGTCAACTTCTGTAGTGTCCCCAGCAGAGTCGCCAGCTGTCGCATTACGCGAAAAACCGGCGGGAAAAAGAAACAGAGCCGCCACCGTGCGTTATTTATCCCAAAGGAGGGAAAGGAAATGCTCGAAGTAAACCTGGAAAGGAATGGTCTCACGACCAGAGATTGATAGGTACGGGAGTCGGTTATGCGAAGGGAAGGTATTAGCACCCCTACACATCCATCGTACTCGACGGGATCCACGCTCAAAAGAATAGAAGAAAGGTTGCTTACAAAACTACTCAAAACTGCACACTGGAATAGAAACACAGATGAAAGACGGAAGAAGGTAACTCGATAGGATGTCGCATTCTGGTCCTACGTAGTTTGTCAAAAACAAACATCAGAGTCGGCGTAGTTCGGGGAAATGGGAAACGTGCTCGCTAGGATGTCGCATCCTATGCATACGTATCTTCTCTAACCAGAGAAAGAATCAGAGCACTCGTAGCTCGGCTAACGCATGCCAAACAAAACACTGAAAAGGAGACGCTGAGACGTCAAAGCAAACACACAACTGGAAACGGAATGCCAATCACTGGTCTTACATCCAACTCCAGACAAAACAACGAACAAGGAAACCGAATGCCAATCGCTGGACTTACATCAGACTCCGAACCAACAAACACACACAGGAAACCGACTGCCGATCGCTGGACTTACGTCAGACCCCAAACAAGCAAACACCAACAGGAAACCAAGTGCCAATCGCTGGACTTACATCAGACTCTGAACAAACAAACACACACAGGAAACCGACTACCAATCGCTGGACTTACGTCAGACTCCAAACAAGCAAACACCAACAGGAAACTAAATGGCAATCGCTGGACTTACATCAGACTCCGAACAAACAAACACACACAGGAAACCGAATGCCAATCGCTGGACTTACATTAGACTCCAGACAAACAAACACACACGAGGGTGAAAAGGAAGAGAGGTTGGAAAAAGCAAAAAGGTTTCCCGGAGAGATCAACTCAATCTCCTGCCTACGTACCTCATCTGGTATGAGGATCAGGGCGACGTAGTTCGCCTTAACAGGGAAAAAACTTCTATCCTAACCAGAGACTAGGGAGATGACAAGCTACTAGGGAGACTACGACTCGAGCCTAGAAGTTGTCATGCATACGATCCCTAAGTTGAGGTCTCTAATCAGAACCTAACTCGCACAGGTAGTAAGTCAATCAACAGCAAGTAAGCAATCACAAGCACATGTATCACACACTATATGCAAACAATTGGCTCACAGAAGGCTGGGCTTTAGGCAAGGGATCATATCAACCTCGACAAACAAGCCAACTGGAAGGGGTACCTGATGAAGCTCTTAACCACTGACATTGACCGTCAGGGTGAGCAGATGAAAAGGTAATGAGGGTAAGACCTCATAGCTCTTATCCATGGCATGGGAGAGCTTGAATCAATGAAGGTGTGGGAGTCCAGAATGGGGAACTCTACTCCACATGACTGACTCTATACACAAGGATCTTGAGTGTTTATTCAAATGCATCAGCACGTAGTGCGAGCAAGATGAAAGACTCAACTGAATAGCAGGGGACTGACTGCTAGTCCCTTCTATCTGCCAATTGCCTCTTCACTTAGGAGGTCTTTAAGTACATGGCACAAAAGTAAAGAAACACAGTCATTGCCTCTTAAGGAGGACTTCAGCCAAATGCCTGCCAAACATAAATGACAGGGCTTCCAGACTACATGGAGTTAGAGGTCATTACCTAAGTGGTATGCCAACCACAAGCAAAGCAAAGCAACTCAAGCAATGAGTTAAAGCTACTAAAGTACCTGTAAGAAAATCAAACAAGTCAATATTCACATTCAGACAAATCCAACAAACAGTCAACAGTGAGACAACCAATATACACAACATGCAAGCCAACAACTCAAGTGAGTTCATCACCAAGGAACCTACAACACAAGAAAGGTTAGTGGACAAAGAATTTTGCATCTCAATTCATGAGATCAACATCAACCATCAAGACTAGAAGCTTGAACCTGAAATGCAAAACTCAAAAGATGAGTACAAACCACTAGCACCAAGGCTAGGGTCAAAGGCAAGGTAAAAAGTCAAAACAGCAACCAATTCTCAACATATAGCATCTCTATTCTATCAAGAACATGTCCTAAAAAGGACCAAACTCAAATCAAATGGCAAAATCATCTCATGAGCAAGATATGGCAAGACACACAACATGATCATCAATTGGACATACAAAGTGAGAAAATGCACATTAAATCAGAAATACATCCAATGATCATGAAATTTTATACACAGACTCAGCATATTGAACACAAGCATGGTGCAAAAACTCAGAATCAGAAAAGCTCATTTGGCAAGGCAATGAAAATGAATAAGATCAACATCAAATTGTGTGACACACATTGTCACACCATACAATCATGTGTCCCAAACAGAGAAGGAAAATTCTAAAAATGCCAAATAAAATCTCAAACATCCTACAACATGTTAGGAAGCAGCATACAAAATCTCATGGCAATTGGACAAGTATTGAGAATTTCACACCAATTTGAATGAGGCAAGGTATAATTGTGTACATGTTCAAACAATTCCACACCATTAAAAATCCAGAAGAGATAAAATCATGAAATCACAACCATAAAATATTAGATATCTCAAGGATCATGTAGAAAAAAATTGGAAATGATTTGGATCAGTATACTATTTTTTAGGATTTTTGGAATTATCATGAAATAATGAAATAAACATTGCAATAACATGAAAATGCTAATTGGAAATGGAAATTTGAAAGTGCAACCAGGCGGATTTGAACAGAGGCCTTGTTAGCTATGGGCGCGCCACTTATCCAAACGACGTCGTTTTGCTAATGGGTAAATAAATGAAAAAAAAAGAAGAACGCGCCCAAGCAGAATCGAGC
Source organism: Lathyrus oleraceus (assembly GCF_024323335.1). NCBI lineage: Eukaryota > Viridiplantae > Streptophyta > Magnoliopsida > Fabales > Fabaceae > Lathyrus > Lathyrus oleraceus. Next base: position 49,269,509 of record NC_066585.1, read on the forward strand.
ACAGGACACGAACATCAATAGCGTGCTAACAGTGTTCTTAACACTCTGAACCAGAGCCAAACCCTAGGCTATGCAGCACGGTGGCGCAAGGTGGAAACCACCGTCTTCTTCATGAAGACGGTGGATGAACAGTGACATCCATCAACTTTTTTTCCAGATTTTCATAAAAGTTATATCAAATGAAAGCTCGTTCCATGTAGGTTCCAAATCTACCATCAATTACTCCTAACAAGCCATGAATAAGGAGAATCGAAGAGAAACATTTCTACATCTAAAACTTTAAATCATCATAACAAAGCCAATTCTTAACCGTTTTTCATGAAATTTGCATCAGTGTGATCAGCAAGCAAAGAACTACAAGATTATATGCATAGAATCATGAATTAAGAGACTCGAAAATCACACCTCTTGAAGCTCCAACAATGGCAGTAGTGGATTCAGGTGCCTAGCAATGTGTAGATCTCTTCTATCAACCTTGTTATCACTTCTAAAGCACGAATCAACTCTTGGAAAGGCTTGGATCTAGCTCAAACTTCAATTTCCATTGCCATGTTCTTGAGCTTCATATGCTTAATTCTTCACCAAATTCTGCAAATCAAAGCTTGATCTATACTGAATAATGATCAAAGAACACAAATATGCAAGAAAATCCAAGTGTTATGTGGAAAAAATTTGAATTATGGTGGAGAGAAATTTTGGAGGGAAAGTTTAAATCTAGATCTAGAATGATGAAATCTGAAAATTCTGTTAGGATTAGGGCTTTATATGCTGTGTTAATCCATTTGCTAAATAGAATTAAGCATGGTTAATGAAATTTTAGTGAGAAATAAGGTGTATTGCAAAAATTGATTTTTCACCCCATGCATGCAACAAGCACGTGAACAGTACCATATGGCCATGCAATTACACTTAAAATTATCCCATGCACATGTTGGAATGGTTAAAAAGCTCATATGATGCACCAAATTCAAATTCATGATTTTCCCTCCAAAATGAGCATGAATAAGCAAATGATTATGTGATGAAATTTCATGCAATGCAACATTGGATTTGGAAATTACAGGTCATAACGAGCAATATGCAAAAAGAGGCACTCAATTTGGAGTTATGAGTCAAAAGTTATGGCATTTTGAAATTCCATGCACACTTGGCAATGATTTGATCATATCTCCTGAACCATTCATCAGATGCTCATGATCTTGGACTTTTTGGAAATGGGAGAGAAAGATCTTCAACTTCCATGTTGGACAAAATTTCATTTGAAGCTTCTTTCATGTTGGAAAGTCAAGTTGAAAGTGGTCCAAAAACTTGCCATTTTTGGAAACTTGAAATTACAGGTCACTTTCCATTTTGGGAAACTTTTGATCTGGCTTCAAAATCTTCAAGGTGGATGTTTGACATGATGAATAAACCTCTTTTAGGCACGAATAAAGTGTCTCAAACCATTTCTCCACCTCCTAGCCCTCAGTTGACTTGTAGTTGACTTTTATGGGCCCCAAATGACCTGAAACTGCACTGTGGACATTTAAGCCTCTAACACTTGGTCAAGTTACTTCAAAATGAACCTTGGCTCATATAAACTCTTCAAAATAGTCAAATGGCCTTTTATCTCAAGGAAATGCTCTTGCTCTCTTTGCACAGATGAATCCCTGATACCAGTTCTAGTTGTCAAGATGCCATGCACTATGCAATGTTAATGTAATGTTAATGACCCAAAAATGAAATGAATGCATGAATGGGGGGTGCAAATTTGAGGTGCTACACTTTGATGAGACTCTCAGTCCTCTCTCCACAGATAACCACATCAGAAAAGCTACCGAACGGGCAACTTCCCATACGATCCATGAACACACCCTGTAGTGTTCCAATAAACATATCTGTCAGCACTCTCTCCAACATAGGAGGTTGCACTCTTGTAGCTAACTCACGCCACCTCTGGGCGTACTCTTTGAAACTTTCACCAGACTTCTGGAACAAGCTCTGCAGCTGGGTTATGCTGTTATCATGAATGATCCTGAAAAGGATATACATATGCGGGTTAAATTTTTTTTTCATGCATTATTTTTTTTGAAAATAAACATGCTATGATGCAAATGATGAAGCCATGGCTGGTTGGTTGGATATCACAAGGCACAGGATCAGAACTTCGGCATGAATTCGGCACCGGAACCCACAAATCAAAGTCATCTGGAACCCAAAGTCATCTGGAACCCATACTTCAGAACCAAGTCACCAACCGGGCCAAACAGAAGTCACTGACAGATCAAGTCACCAACAGATCAAGTCACCATCTGAGCAAGTACCCTCAAATTCAGCCCGGGGATCCGAAATAAACGGAACCCTCTGATAAATACCACGGTCAAACCTCCGACGTCTCGAAAATAAAGATCCATAAATCCGACTTAACCAAGGTCACCATCACAGCATCACTGGCAGAAACTGCATCTGTAAGGATCAAACCCTCCCCTCATAGGTGAATTCTAATAAGGTCATCCTAAGGCGGATAATGGTCTCGACTATCGGACAAGATACTCAACGGGTTTTCCCTTTCGGGTATGCCGTTGCAACTCTCATAAGATCATCTAAACCAAAGATCCGGGAAAGAACGGTCACCGAAGTCAACAGCTCAAAAGAGATAATCCAACCTGAGTGGAATACTCCAAACGGAAGGACTCTCTCAAATGAACCTCGTTCGACTGTGGTATGTCACGTCTCAACAACATGCTGATCCAACATGTGAGGAAACGTGAGACCACGCTAATCCTAGGTGTGCACTCGGGCCTGGGTTTTAGCCCCACTCAGAACACCCACCCCAAATCAGAGGAACCAACCTGTACAGAATCCAGCATAATGATAATATGATGCATGCAAACATTTATGCAAATATATACAATCACATCTCAATAATCATAAAATGCAATAAATAAAGCAGTAAAAGCAACCACAACTATCCTAAAGAGCGCTAGGATCGACTCGCTTAGGGAAGATGGACCAGCAAGAGGTCAACTTCTCTGTTATCCCCAGCAGAGTCGACAGCTGTCGTATTACGCAAATAACCGGCGGGAAAAGAAACAGAGCCGCCACCTTGCGTTATTTATCCCAAAGGAGGGAAAGGAAACGCTCGAAGTAAACCTGGAAAGGAATGGTCTCACGACCAGAGATTGATAGATACGGGAGTCGGTTATGCGAAGGGAAGGTATTAACACCCCTACGCATCCATCGTACTCGACGGGATCCACGCTCAAAAGAATAGAAGAAAGGTTGCTAAATAAACTACTCAAAACTGCATAAACTGGAGTGAAACATAGATGAAAGACGAAAGAAGGTAACTCGGCAGGATGTCGCATCCTGGTCCTACGCAGTTTGTCAGAAACAAACATCAGAGTCTACGTAGTTCGGGGAAAGGGGAAACATGCTCGCTAGGATGTCGCATCCTATGCATACGTAACTTCTCTAACCAGAGGAAGAATCAGAGCACTCGTTGCTCGGCTAACACACGCCGAAACAAGACACTGAGAGGAGACGCTGAGATGTCAAACGAAACTCACAACCGGAAACGGAATGCCAATCAATGGGCTTACATCCAACTCCGAACAAAACCAACACACACAGGAAACCGAATGCTAATCGTTGGACTTACATCAGACTCCTAACGAACAAACACACACGGGAAACCGAATGCCAATCGCTGGACTTACATCAGACTCCAGACAAACAAACACACACAGGAAACCGGCTGCCAATCGCTGAACTTACGTCAGACTCCAAACAAACAAACACACACAAGAGGGTAAAAAATAAAAGGTTAAAAAAAAACAAAAGGTTGCCCGGAGAGAATAATAAACCTCCTAGCCCTTTCTCCACCTCCTAGCCCTCAGTTGACTTGCAGTTGACTTTTATGTTTGACATGATGAATAAACCTCTTTTGGACATGAATGAAGTGTCCCAAACCCTTTCTCCACCTCCTAGCCCTCAGTTGACTTGCAGTTGACTTTTATGGTTCCCAGATGACCTGATACTGCACTGTGGACTTTGAGCCTCTAACACTTGGTCAAGTTGCTTCAAAATGAACTATGGTTCATATAAGCTCTCTAGAACAACCATGTGGCCTTTATCTCAAGGAAAAACCTTGCTCCTTTGCACTAAGGAATTCTCCTGATGCCAGTCTTGACTGATGAGATGCAATGTACTATGCAGTGTTAATGTAATGTTAGTGTAATGTCAATGACCTAAAAATGAAATGAATGCATGAATGGGGGGTGCAAATTTGAGGTGCTACAATACCCAGCAGGAATTCTTGTCAATGGCGCCTTGGTGCGAAGTTCAACAAATTTCGACCTGAGCAATTCAGGAAGCAACTCAGCATATGTCATTGGTAGCGGATCAAAATGACGCTCGGGCACTCTCTGTCTTGGTTGAAACGGGCGTTGTTGTTGTTGTTGTTGTGCTCTTTATTGTTGTTGAGGTTGAGTTGTTAGGATTGTTACAGCAACAACCTGACGATATTGTCCTCTGTTCATGTTTTTCCGATGATGCACAGCATTAGTTTCACCCTCTCTCCTTCGGGGTGCCCCAAAAAATGGCTTCTTCGAACTCGAAGATGAGGAACCAGAATCCTGAATCTTCCCTGCTTTGATAAGACTTTCAGTCCTCTCTCCACAAATAACCACATCAGAAAAGCTATCGAACGGGAAACTCCCCATACGGTCCATATACACACCCTGCAGTGTTCCGATGAACATATCAGTCAGTTCCCTTTCCAACATAGGAGGTTGCACTCTTGCAGCTAGTTCACGCGACCTCTGGGCGTACTCCTTGAAGCTTTCACCAGATTTCTGAAACAAGCTCTGTAGTTGGGTTCTGCTCGGAGCCATATCGATGTTGTGCTTATATTGCCTCAAGAAGGCTTCACCCAAGTCTCTCCAGCTTCTAACAGATTCTCTCTTCAACTCCATGTACCAGTCCAAGGAAGCTCCGGACAAGCTGTCCTGGAAAAAGTACATCCACATCTTCTCATCGTCTGTATATGCTGAGATCTTTCTGTAGTATGCTTGCACATGGGTGCGAGGACAAGAGGTGTAATTATACTTGTCAAAGGATGGCGTTTTGAATTTGTAAGGGATTCTCAGCCCATCAACCAAGCCCATATTTGTTACATCAAATCCCAAAGAGTTCTGACATTCCATAGCACGGATTTTCTCAGCAAGGGCATCAACTTTTCTATCCCTCTCTTCAGTTCTTACAACTTCATCATTCTCACTGAGGAGAGTGAACATATCCTCCTGCCTATCAACCAACGGAGCAGGATGGCGAACAGGAGCACGGGTTCCTCTAACATTAACAGTCTCAGCAGCAATAGGTTGGCCGTTGATTCTAATACCCCTCAACTCATCACCCACAGGATAGTTGTTGACGGGAATAGTAGCAGCAACATTGTCATTAACAGGGACCCCTTCTGGCGAAGCACGGTTGACAGGTGGAATCACAGCTTCCTGTCTCTGGGCTAAGGCTCGCAGCTCCTCTTGCCCTTGCACGACCCCTTGCATCATGCTCATAAATTGGGCCATGTTAGCCCTCATCTCAGCCCATTCAGCCTAAACTTGATCCATACTCCTCTGTTGATTCAGTCTCATAGCGTAGCGGTGCGGACGATGATCAGCAATCCTGCCTAAGTCAGGAACCAGAGTGAGAAGTCTTGTCAAGAACACCTGTAATGCAAGGATGATGTGTGTATGATGCGTATGATGCGTATGCTGTTTATCATGAATGATCCTGAAAAGGATATACATATGCGGGTTAACTTTTTTTTTATGCATTATTTTTTTTGAAAATAAACATGCTATGATGCAAATGATGAAGCCATGGCTGGTTGGTTAGATATCACAAGGAACAGGATCAGAACTTCGGCATGAATTCGGCACCGGAACCTACAGATCAAAGTCATCTGGAACCCAAAGTCATCTGGAACCCATACTTCAAAACCAAGTCACCAACCGGGCCAAACAGAAGTCACCGACAGGGCACGGTCACCATTAGATCAAGTCACCGTCTGAGCAAGTACCCTCAGATTCAGCCCGGGGATCCGAAATAAATGGAACCCTCTGATAAATACCACGGTCAAACCTTCGACGTCTCGAAAATAAAGATCCATAAATCCGACTTAACCAAGGTCACCATCACAACATCACTGGCAGAAACTGCATCTGTAAGGATCAAACCCTCCCCTCACAGGTGAATTCTAATAAGGTCATCCTAAGGCGGATAATGGTCTCGACTATCGGACAAGATACTCAACGGGTTTTCCCTTTCGGGTGTGCCGTTGCAGCTCTCATAAGATCATCTAAACCAAAGATCCGGGAAAGAACGGTCACCGAAGTCAACAACTCAAAAGAGATAATCCAACCTGAGTGGAATACTCCAAACGGAAGGACTCTCTCAAATGAACCTCGTTCGACTGTGGTATGTCACGTCGCAACAACATGCTGATCCAACATGTGAGGAAACGTGAGACCACGCTAATCCTAGGTGTGCACTCGGGCCTGGGTTTTAGCCCCACTCAGAACACCCTACCCAAATCAGAGGAACCAACCTGTACAGAATCCAGCATAATGATAATATGATGCATGCAAACATCTATGCAAATATATACAATCACATCTCAATAATCATAAAATGCAATAAATAAAGCAGTAAAAGCAACCACAACTATCCTAAAGAGCGCTAGGATCGACTCGCTTAGGGAAGATGGACCAGCAAGAGGTCAACTTCTCTGTTATCCCCAGCAGAGTTGCCAGCTGTCGTATTACGCAAAAAACCGGCGGGAAAAGAAACAGAGCCGCCACCTTGCGTTATTTATCCCAAAGGAGGGAAAGGAAACGCTCAAAGTAAACCTGGAAAGGAATGGTCTCACGACCAGAGATTGATAGATACGGGAGTCGGTTATGCGAAGGGAAGGTATTAACACCCCTACGCATCCATCGTACTCGACGGGATCCACGCTCAAAAGCATAGAAGAAAGGTTGCTAAATAAACTACTCAAAACTGCATAAATTGGAGTGAAACATAGATGAAAGACGGAAGAAGGTAACTCGGCAGGATGTCGCATCCTGGTCCTACGCAGTTTGTCAGAAACAAACATCAGAGTCTACGTAGTTCGGGGAAACGGGAAACGTGCTCGCTAGGATGTCGCATCCTATGCATACGTAACTTCTCTAACCAGAGGAAGAATCAGAGCACTCGTTGCTCGACTAACACACGCCGAAACAAGACACTGAGAGGAGACGCTGAGACGTCAAACGAAACTCACAACCGGAAACGGAATGCCAATCAATGGGCTTACATCCAACTCCGAACAAAACCAACACACACAGGAAACCGAATGCTAATCGTTGGACTTACATCAGACTCCTAACGAACAAACACACACGGGAAACCGAATGCCAATCGCTGGACTTACATCAGACTCCAGACAAACAAACACACACAGGAAACCGGCTGCCAATCGCTGAACTTACGTCAGACTCCAAACAAACAAACACACACAAGAGGGTAAAAAAGAAAGGTTAAAAAAAAACAAAAGGTTGCCCGGAGAGATGAATAAACCTCCTAGCCCTTTCTCCACCTCCTAGCCCTCAGTTGACTTGCAGTTGACTTTTATGTTTGACATGATGAATAAACCTCTTTTGGACATGAATGAAGTGTCCCAAACCCTTTCTCCACCTCCTAGCCCTCAGTTGACTTGCAGATGACTTTTATGGATCCCAGATGACCTGAAACTGCACTGTGGACTTTGAGCCTCAAACACTTGGTCAAGTTGCTTCAAAATGAACCTTGGTTCATATAAGCTCTCTAGAACAACCATGTGGCCTTTATCTCAAGGAAAAACCTTGCTCCTTTGCACTGAGGAATTCTCCTGAAGCCAGTCTTGACTGATGAGATGCAATGTACTATGCAGTGTTAATGTAATGTTAGTGTAATGTCAATGACCTAAAAATGAAATGAATGCATGAATGGGGGGTGCAAATTTGAGGTGCTACAATACCCAGCAGGAATTCTTGTCAATGGCGCCTTGGTGCGAAGTTCAACAAATTTCGACCTGAGCAATTCAGGAAGCAACTCAGCATATGTCATTGGTAGCGGATCAAAATGACGCTCGGGCACTCTCTGTCTTGGTTGAAACGGGCGTTGTTGTTGTTGTTGTTGTGCTCTTTATTGTTGTTGAGGTTGAGTTGTTGGGATGGTTACAACAACAACCTGACGATATTGTCCTCTGTTCATGTTTTTCCGATGATGCACTGCATTAGTTTCACCCTCTCTCCTTCGGGGTGCCCTAAAAAATGGCTTCTTCGAACTCGAAGATGAGGAACCAGAATCCTGAATCTTCCCTGCTTTGATAAGACTTTCAGTCCTCTCTCCACAAATAACCACATCAGAAAAGCTACCGAACGGGAAACTCCCCATACGGTCCATAAACACACCCTGCAGTGTTCCGATGAACATATCAGTCAGTTCCCTCTCCAACATAGGAGGTTGCACTCTTGGAGCTAGTTCACGCCACCTCTGGGCGTACTCCTTGAAGCTTTCACCAGATTTCTGAAACAAGCTCTGCAGTTGGGTTCTGCTCGGAGCCATATAGATGTTGTGCTTATATTGCCTCAAGAAGGCTTCACCCAAGTCTCTCCAGCTTCTAACAGATTCTCTCTTCAACTCCATGTACCAGTCCAAGGAAGCTCCGGACAAGCTGTCCTGGAAAAAGTACATCCACATCTTCTCATCGTCTGTATATGCTGAGATCTTTCTGTAGTATGCTTGCACATGGGTGCGAGGACAAGAGGTGTCATTATACTTGTCAAAGGATGGCGCTTTGAATTTGTAAGGTATTCTCAGCCCATCAACCAAGCCCATATTTGTTACATCAAATCCCAAAGAGTTCTGACATTCCATAGCACGGATTTTCTCAGCAACGGCATCAACTTTTCTATCCCTCTCTTCAGTTCTTACAACTTCATCATCCTCACCGAGGAGAGTGAACATATCCTCCTGCCTATCAACCAACGGAGTAGGATGGCGAACAGGAGCACGGGTTGCTCTAACATTAACAGTTTCAGCAGCAATAGGTTGTCCGTTGATTCTAATGCCCCTCAACTCATCACCCACAGCATAGTTGTTGACGGGAATAGTAGCAGCAACATTGTCATTAACAGGGACCCCTTCTGGAGAAGCACGGTTGACAGGTGGAATCACAGCTTCCTGTCTCTGGGCTAAGGCTCGCAGCTCCTCTTGCCCTTGCACGACCCCTTGCATCATGCTCATAAATTGGGCCATGTTAGCCCTCATCTCAGCCCATTCAGCCTGAACTTGATCCATACTCCTCTGTTGATTCAGTCTCGTAGCGTAGCGGTGCGGACGATGATCAGCAATCCTGCCTAAGTCAGGAACCAGAGTGAGAAGTCTTGTCAAGAACACCTGTAATGCAAGGATGATGTGTGTATGATGCGTATGATGCATATGCTATGTTCATTTCTAAGGTATTCAAGAGTCTTATCCATCTTTTGAAAAATGGCAACCTACAACATAAACAATAAAGAAGCAACCTACACCAGATGATGAGCACAAGTGAAACGTCAACAATCTCATCTATAGACATGAGCAATAAGGATCATACAAAGCTAGTTCAAGCAAAGATTCAAATTATCAGAGTAAAGCAATGAATCCCATCCAACAATCCTGGAGGTGATTCTCACTATAAACAACAAGACAATACTAAGAAAGTTGTCCTCCAGGAATGAGAGTCTTCAGATACTGGCACTGATCTATCAACAGGCCACACTCTGAACACTCAGGCAAAGGAGTGAGCTTCTCCTTCTGTTGCTCCCTGAGTTGGCTCTCTGATGCATGCCTTAGGTCCACTTCTTTCTTCAACTGAGCATCTTTATCCTTAAGCTGCTTTTCCAAGTCTCGTATCCTCTTTTGGTAATTGGCTTCCGCTCTTTGCAACCTTAAGCGTTCATGGTGTTCTTCATTCAACAATGTCTCTATCTCCTCGTAGGACCTCTTTTTGCTCTTCAACCTACCAGCATCTTCACTCTGCACTCCTTTGAGTTTATGAGCCAAGTTCAACTTATCAGCTTTGGCTTTGTAAAGCTCCATCTGGATCTCTTGTCCCTTCTCTTTCAACTGGCGATTCTCCATTAAGGCTTGTTTGTAGTACTCAGCAGGCACATTCTCAGAATGTATCAAAGGTGGTTGCTCTTGCAATGGTTCCATCCTATCATATGGTAGCAACAAAGTCCCAACTCTTTCCTTGACCCAATCAAGGTAAGCAGGCATAGCAACTGCAAACTTCTTCCCTAGCACAGACCCATCCTTGACACCAATGTTCTTCCAAGCTCTTCCCACTTGCTCCAATCTAACTAGGTCATTCCGCTTCTCAAAGTACACACTCTCAGCTATCTCAACATCTAGTGGCCTTTCATTCATGACAAAACCCAACTGACGGAGAGAAAGAACCGGATTGTAATTGATGCAACCCTTGGTTCCTATAAGTGGAACATTACGAAACTCTCCACAACTCATAATGACATTGCGCACATTAAGCCTGTAAGCTTGCCACTTGATATCATAGGATGTGAGCGACATGATTCTCTGAGTCCATTTGTGAGTGCTCTGAGTATCCACAAAAGGTCCACTGGTTGGCAGAAAGGACAAGAACCACTTGAGTAGCAATGGGAGACAACACCTGATAGCTCCACCCTTACCATGCCTGCTGTGTATAGCATAATAAGTGTCAGCTAATAAGGTAGGAACCGGGTTTCCTCCAATGAAAATAGTGATAGCTGCCAGATCCACAAAATTAGGCATGTTAGGGAACAACACAACTCCATAGATCATGATAGCCAACTGAGCGTTGAAAGCTTCCCAATTTCCCTTCTTTGCTTCTTCCTTAGCCATCCTTACCAGGTACTTCAAGGACAAACACACAACATCACCACTTGATTTCCAATTATCACTCACCTCCTTGATACTCAAATAAAGAGCCTTAGCAACAACCCTGAAATCCACCTCCTTTGGCACATCTAGGAAAGGTACTTGGTATCTGATTGGGACATTCACCAGAATGGAATACTCTTCAAGAGTGGGAGCTAATTGATAATCCTGAAAAGTGAAACAACGGAGCTCTGGATCATAGAATTGTAGGAGAGTCTGCAGAGGTACTGGGTCAACCACCATCTTCAACAATGCCAGAATATCCCCATACTGATCATCAAACCCCTTCTGATTACAACCGGTCACCAGATTGCTCAACTCTACCAAAGATGTCAATGGCTCACGGTGAAAACTGTAGGTGCAAATCTTCCTCTTCAGCTCTGGAATGGCTGCCATCTCTCACAGTGAACAGACTCCTAAATGAACCTGAGAAATGATATGCATGAGCAGATTAGCTTTTTTCTTTTCTCTTTTCTTTTTTTATATTACTATTTTTTTTTGCATTTTTTTTTTGCAAATAAACATGCTATGATGCAGATGATGCAACTATGACTGGTTGGCTGTGTATCACAAGGCACAAGATCAGAGCTTCGGCATGAATTTGAAACCGGAAACCACAGATCAAAGTCATCTAGAACCCAAGGTCATCTGGAACCCATACTTCAGAACCAAGTCACCAACAGGACCAAACAGAAGTCACCAACAGATCAAGTCACCAACAGATCAAGTCACCAACAGTACCTATAAATGATTCATTCCCTCCCCACTCACGGGTGTCATCTAGGCCAGGGTAAGGTCAAGAGAAATGCAGGATAAACGATCCTTTCAAGAATATCATCATATGCACACAAGGTGTATGCAACGATAATACCCCATCAGAATCTGAACTGCTCGTGATATCATGTTCCGCTAAGTGGTGCCACACCACCCGCTTCCCATGAATCACTCTATTCCTAGGTGTCCTAAAGTTCACTCATAGCCTGGGTATTGGGCATTTTACCTCTTGTGGTCCCCCACCCAACAGTGAAACAGATACACAGCCAGCACAATGATAATATGATGCATGCAAACACATAATGCACGTATATACAATCACAGAATAATAATAAATGCAATAAATAAAGCAGTAAAAGCAACCACAACTATCCTAAAGAGCGCTAGGATCGACTCGCTTAGGGAAGATGGACCAGCAAGAGGTCAACTTCTCTTCATCCCCAACCGAGTCGCCAGCTGTCGTATCGCAAAAAATAACCGGGGATCAACACGACACCTACTGGTATCACCAGGATGACATCTACATATGTCAGGACAAGGCCACACACTTGTCAGGGACTACGCTGGGGAGTCAAGCTTTATGTTCACGAGCGGGTGAGGAAATAAACCTCTCTGGGGCTAACCAATCCTGAATGCTGTCAGGAGCCACTGCTGCAAATGTGCCATGCTGATTGTTGAACAATGATCCGCCTCTGCTTGGAATTTGGTCCAATTTGACTCAACACATGTATGCATATGTTTGAGCTTCTATGGCGTAATGCTCCATATTGAATGGAAATGCTACGCGATTTGAGGATGCAAATGAAAATGATTACTATATGCAAGATGCAAAGGCTAAAAAATCCCTGCTGGGGAAAACTGGTCGCTCTACTGAGCATACAATTCTGATCTGATCTTCCAACTTTGTGGGGAGTCACAACAAATCTGCTGCGGATACTTGCTGATCTAACATTCTCGGAATGGCAGAGGAACCAACTCAACTGGGGAGTCATCTGTTGGGAAAACACCAACCTCCCAACCATGCTGGGGGATAGCATTGCTGCTGGGGAGAGGACAAACTCTACTGGGGATAATTTTCACCGAACCCAATCCACTTGGGGATTCCGCTGGGGAAACAAACAATGCAAACCTCTGCTAGGGAGTCTGCCAACTTCAGACTTGCTGTGGAAAGGCATTCACAACCCTGCTGGGGATTACAGCACTTCAGACCTGGCTGCTGAGGAACAAACTACCCACCAACACCTCTGCTGGGGACATACCAACCTTCAGGCTCAGTGGGGAACTAACAGTCCTCCGACTTGCTGGGGAAAGTTTAACCTTCAAGTCTTGCTGCTGAGGAAACATTGATCTCGAATCTGCTGGGGAGACAAGTTCTGGACTTGCTTCGGACAACCCAACTTCTCACACCACTGGACAGCATTGAAACACCTTTGAACAAACTGTGGCTTATCTGCTTCAGCCAGGAATCAAAGACAGTAACCTGCAAAACAGCAGGACATGCCCCAGGGGATTGCATGGACAAAAATACACTCAAGTATAATCAACATTCAAAATGATTTTCAAATGTTTTATCTTTCTGCACGTTATCGTCTAGCCTTCATGCTTTTTAGATGCAATGTTTATCAAAAATTCGGGCGTTTTTGCAAACAAAACAGTAAAAATAAAAACAAGAGAACAATTTAACTGAATAACGACTTTTATTGATTAAAAATGGCCTATAAAGGCGAATACATCGGGAAGCAATTCCTAGGAAGAGGTAATTGCGCACAAAAGGAAATAAACTATCCTATTGGCAATGTGAACACGGCATCCACTATTTTCCAATTCTGTTATGACTCACAGATCCTCAATTTTCCCCCAAATTCCTTGCTTTCTGAGAAGAATGACTGGACCGGTCATATCCTTCGAGATGGTAGACACTGAAGCGCGATGGAGTACAGATAACTCAGACTGTAGTCTTCGCTTTAAACCCTCTTTTGCCTGGATCGCCTTTTCAGGTTTTCAATCCACCGGGACACCCATTTTTGCCTAAGCCGCCCTTGCGGGTTTTCGACTTACCGGGTTTTCGCACGGATGTCGCATCCACTGCATACGTATCTCATCTGAATATGAGAATCAGAGTCTTCGTAGCTCGGCTACCTAGGGGTTAAGGGTAATTGTGCTCGCTAAGACATCGCGTCTTATGCCTACGTATCTCATCCGGAATGAGAATTAGAGCAAGCCGTAGTTCGACTAACTACGGGGTTATGGATTGGGTTTTGGACGAACGACGTTACTATGCAATCTACTGGATGCTCGACCTTTGGAGACTTACTCGCCTTTAGTAGAAGGAGTAAACGTGTTCTATGGAGAAAAAAAATCAATGAATTTGTTTGCGTTTTAGGAACGCTCAGGCAAAAGGGAGGTCCTAGACGAAGGAACCCGCATAAAGTAAACACAAAAAACATTGCCTCCTATCTAGGTCTTCCAGCTAGGAAAGCAGTAAAATGCGGGAAAAATGTAAAAGTACCACACGGATGAAGATACGAGGTAACAGCAATTAAAGGAACGATAAACCCTGAGATCCTTCCAAGCTAACATCATCAAAGAAAGTGGGTCAGTACAGGTAATCGAATGAACCTCCAGGGGGTATCCCACAAATAAAGTGGGAAACCACGCAAGTTATCCCTGCAAAAGTCATGTGAGCCCTCACAAAAACTCAACAAACAGGTTAGAGAAACAAAATAGGGTAATCAAGAGTTGCCCCCAAATCAAAATGTAACCACGTGAATCATGCCCTTTCAATTCACAAAAAAGCTCACAAAAAGCAACCAAGGGTAGGAGGCCTAAACCTCTTGTCAAACACATGCATCAAAAGGGTATCAAATTCACCCATAATAATTCATACATTCAGAAAATTCAAGTTGAAAGCATAAAGATGATGGATATAGGGGCAAACCTGATTGGAGAGATCGGTTGAAATCAAATGGCACGGCTGGATTTGCAAACCAATGTTAGGGTTTGCTTGAGCTGAAAGTGTGTGAGTCAGAATGAACCTTTCAGAGTTGCTTGGAGGTTGCTGCAGATTAATTCTCACTCTCCCTGTCTAGGTTTCTCTCCAGGTTTTGTCCAGGGTTGTAGGAATGGAATCTCTCACTATCTTTTTCCTTGTCAGGGTAATATGAATGGAATAGGAATGGAATGAAATTTTGTTTCACTGAAACTCTGAATTTATAGCCTAATATTGGTAGCTTAGTGTGCTTTTGAGAGAGGTCCAAGTCTGAGATTTATTTATTTATTTATTTATTTATTTATTTTCATTTTTTTTTAATAAATTAAAAAAAAAAAGTGTCCTGGATGATGTTCAAGCTTCTTGGAGCTAATCCCGATTGACATGATGAAATGCAATGTATCTAATGTTAAATGACCTAAAATGAATGTGTGAATAAGGAGGGAAAATTTTGGGGTGTTACAGCTGCCCCTATTCAGTCATCAGCTAACCCGAGCAGGATGAAAGCGAACAGCTTATCAGACAAACAGGGTGAGCTGTGATTGAATACCAAAGACAGATCGAAAATTTGCGCTCCGAGAACACCACAAAAATGTTGAAATACACAGCGTTATTTATTTCTCTTCCGATCCTCTGGCTGAATCTGAATCAGTCTTCTGACTTAATCTGGGGTTTCGATCCTCTGGCTGAATCTATACTCAATTTAGTCCTCTGGTTGGATGTTAATTTTGATCCTCGGGCTGGATACGATTTTAATCTTCTGGATAGATCTTCTTCGATCTTCTGGCTAGATCTCCTTTGTTTCGATTCTCTGGCTGAATCTATTTTCTTTGATTCTCTGGTTGAATCTACTTCAATCTTCTGGCTAGATCTGAATTGTTTCGATTCTCTGGCTGAATCTATTCTCGGTCTTCGGGCTAGACCTGACTCGATCTTCTGGCTAGATCTATTTCGTTTCGATTCTCTGGCTGAATCTATTCTCGGTCTTCGGGCTAGACCTGACTTTGATCTTCTAGCTAGATCTGTATTGATTTGATGATAAATTCCCATCATCAGGATCTCGCATCTGAGGCATGCGCTGGTTGACCCTCTTTCGGAATCTACAATCTTCATGTTAGATATGCAGTTTCGAGAATATCCCACTTTTGGGCTTTGTACATATTCTTTAGGCTAGAACATGTTGTAACAACTCTTCGAATTGCGATCCGCGGGCTGGATCCTCTTGTAGGCTGATTTTCTATTGAGCTGTCAATCTATTCCTCTAGCCGGCTCGCTGGGGAAATAACGCTCGTAGTCGATTCTCTGGCTGAATCTTTAAAACGAACCTTAGGCTGACTCTTGGGGAAAACGATTCTCAGGCTAAATCTTCAAAAACGACCCTCAGGCTGGGTCACTGGAAAACGATTCTCAGGCTGAATCTTCAAAATGACCCTTAGGCTGGATCACTCACACTTGATCCTCTGGCTGGATCTCATGACTTTGGTTGTAAAGTAATTCTTCAGTCTGCTTTGAAGAACCTGTTTATCAGCTTATGTGTATGTTTGATATGCATGCAAATGCAAATGCAAATGTTATGCATGGTGCAAAAGAAAAAAGAAATCTGCTTGGGGAAGCAACTCTGGTAGGGAGCAGATCGCTGTATCAATCCTTGAATGCTCTGTGGGGAATGATCCGTCTGCCGGGACCGGGGAGCCACCGAAAAAAAATCGGCCTTTTGAAAAGTTGACCTTGTTGGGGAAGTATCAACTATGGAAACTTTGCTTGGCGAGGCTATGCGAGGAGAGTCTGTGAGGAAAGCACTTCCTGGGGAAATGTCGTAAGAATCAACCTTTGCTGGGGATATGAACTTGCTAATCGTCCTCAAGCTGGGGATTAGAACAAATCTGTTAGAAATAATCTGCTGGGGGAATGAGATGAACACCGGGAACACCACCCTCTTGTCTGTTGGGTATGCAACTACTCCGCTATTGCTGGGAAGATACAGTCTGGCACTGTCGACTCCGCTGGGGATATACAGTCTGGATACTGTCAACTCTACTGGGGATATACAGTCTGGATACTGTCAACTCTACTGGGGAACCTGCTCTGCAGAGGAGAGGCTTTGTCAACCGCTTGGGGGTGAGGATTCATGAGTTGGCATCTGGTTCCTATGACCTGTAACAAAAAAATACACGTATGTCCCGGGGAATTACTCGGTTTGAATTCACCGTCCGGGATTAAGCACATTCAAAGCAATTTTGATTGTTTTCCTGCGCAAGTCATCTGCAAAAGCCACCATTATATTCAGATGCAATATGTTTCCTCAAGAATTCAGACTTCTTTTGCAAACAAACTGATAAATGAAAAGTAAAGAGGCTTTTTAAATGAATTATTCGACTTTTGTTGGTTGAAAAATTTGTACCAGGAATAGGCGAGTACATCAGGAAGCTGATCCCTGGAAAGAGGCATTCGCTATAAATTGAACAAGAGAAACTATCCTAATGGCAATGTGGAAACGGGGTCCCACTGAGTTTCGACACTGCTATGGCGCGTATGTCCTCAAGACGCTCTGCTCATCTTGCTTTCTGAAGTGGATGGTTAAACGATCTTTAACCTTCGAAAATTTTCGGATTGAATGAAACGGTGATATAACAAAGGTGAACTTAGGTTGCAGTCATTCGCTTATTCCCTAACTTTTGCGTGGACCGCCCTTTTGGGTTTTCGATCCACCGGGATACCCTTTTTTGCCTGAGCCGCCCTTTTGGGTTTTCGACTCACCGGGTGTACATTTTTTATTTTTATATCCCTAATTATTGCCCGAACCTCTTCATTCCTTTTTTTTTGGTTCGTCGGGATGCCCTTTTTTGCCTAGACTCTTCTTTTTAATGTCCAGCGGGTCTATTTTATGCGAAGTATTTTTTAACTGCGTCTGAGTTGACAAGGGATGGGAAGTCTTCGCCTTCCATGGTTGTTAGCATCAAAGCTCCGTCAGAGAAAACTCTTTTAACCACGTATGGACCCTCGTAGTTCGGTGTCCATTTGCCCCTGTGATCTGTGTTGGGAGGAAGAATTATTTTGAGTACCAATTCACCGACTTGATACTCCCGAGGATGCACTTTCGTGTCAAATACTCTCTTCATCCGTCTCTGATATAGCTGGCCATGGCATATAGCTGCTAGTCTCTTTTCCTCAACTAGGCTCAGCTGATTGTATCGAGAACGGACCCATTCTGCTTCGTTCGGCTTCATTGTTGGTGCAGGGAAAAGTTATTCTGGCACAAAATGGCATATGAACCCCCTCCGGTGTGATCAACACTGCACCAACTCCACGACCATTGACGTTGACCTCCCCATCAAACATCATAATCCATTTGGATTCAGGGTCAGGCCACTCGTCCGGGAGTGGTTCCTCGCAATCTTTCGATTTGAGAAACATGATGTCCTCATCAGGAAAGTCGAACCTCATAGGTTGGTAATCATCAATCGGTTGCTCGGCAAGATAGTCTGATAAGACACTTCCTATGATGGCTTTGTGTGAAGTGTATTGGATGTCATACTCTGCCAGCATCATTTGCCACCTAGCAACCCTTCCGGTAAACGTTGGCTCTTCAAAAATATACTTGACTTGATCCATCTTTGATATCAATAGAGTCGTGTGAGTCAACATATACTGTCTTAGTCGGCGAGCAGCCCATGCCAAAGCGCGACAAGTTTTCTCGAGCAATGAGTCTCTTTGTTCACAGTAGATAAACTTTTTGCTAAGGTAGTATATTGCATGCTCTTTTCGACCTGACTCGTCACGCTGACCGAGCACACAACCCATTGACCATTCTAACACAGTTAAGTACATGATTAACGGTCTTCCCTCTACTGGAGGCATTAGAATCGGGGCTCCTGTAAATACTCTTTTATTCTTTCAAAGGCTTTCTGACAATCATCATTCCAACTGACCTCTTGCTCTTTTCTCAGCATTTTGAACAATGGCTCACATGTGGCTGTAAGATTGGATATGAACCTTGAAATGTAGTTCAATCTGCCCAGGAGGCCACGAACCTCTCTTTCTGTTTTAGGTGCAGGCATTTCTTGAAACCTGGCATATCTTGATAGGACTGATCAATCGTTCTTTCACCTCGGCCTGTAGACTGGCTCCGATCTTGATTTCTTTCTTGTCGTCTTCGGTACCAATGTTGATGGTCTCAACCACCTCCTGATAAGGTGTAATAGCTCGGTCCTCCTGTTTCAACAACCTGGCTAACTCCTCAAGCAATTCACAATCTTCCTCAACCCCTTCTTTGGCTTGATAGATAGGATTGTCGAAGTCATACTTGGCCATAGCAGTGTCGTTAGCAGTGAGATCCGGGTGATCAGATTTACGAGGTGTTTTTTTTTTGGAAAGAAAAACGAAAAAGAAACATTGTCGTTTTTGTAAAAGTAAAAACTGAAAGAAAGAGAACACAAAATTGTTTGCAAAAGCTGTCCTTTATTGATGATGAAAATAATTGCGAAATGTAACTAAATGGATGGCCCTACAGGTGAGTCATTACACCTTGGTCAAAGTGTAAGACTTTATTATGCATGTAATAAAAGGAAAACAATAAAAATTACTCCTTCAGTAGAGTAAACCGGACGACTTTTTCAGACGACCAATTGTTAAGCTTTTCTCCCGGGACACACGGGTGAACCCAGCTATCTAAGTCACAGTCACTGTCAGCCTTGTCTTCCTCTGCAGCATTGACGATGTGAGGAGAAACCAGACCCCCGCTGGAGAAAGTACCGACTTCATTCTTCTGAGACCCCGGAGCATACCCCAATCCAAACTTGTCTTCTTTTATGATTGGCTCCACAAATTTGCCCCAGCCTTGGGCATTACCAGCCTTAACCACTTCAATAGCTTGCTTGTATGAAGAGATAGAAGTCCCGACCTTCTCAGACTCAGGTGAAAAGACAGATTTGGGCACGACCTCACTGATGTTTATGGCTTCGAAGCCCTGACACAGCATCTCATGCATCTAGCCATCCATTTCCACATACTTAAACGTAGACAGGTGGCTAACAAAAATATCCTTTTCACCACAGACAGTGACGATCTGACCTTCTAGTCCATATTTGAGCTTCTGGTGGAGGGTAGAAGTAACAGTACTAGCAACATGAATCCAGGGCCGACCTAGTAGACAACTATAAGCAGGATGGATATCCATCACATAAAAGGTACTTTTGAATACCTGCGGTCCAATCTTAACTGGCAACTCAACTTCGCCACAGACAGCTCGCTTAGAGCCATCAAAGGCCCTCACAACCAAATTACTCGGCCTCAGGGTGGCGTCATCGCAATCCAACTTCATCAAGGCTTTCTTTGGAAGAACATTCAGAGAAGAGCTTGTATCAACCAAAACATTGGAAAGCACTGTCCCTTTGCATTCCATTGTGATATGCAAGGCTTTGTTGTGATTCCTGCCCTCAGACGTTAGGTCATAATCGGTGAAACCTAACGCATGGCAAGCGTTTACATTTGAAACTACCGACTCCAGTTGGTTAACAGTTATCTCTGGTGGAACATAGGCCATATTCAATACTTTCAACAAGGTTGCTCTGTGTGCCTCAGAGCACATCAATAGTGAGAGAATGGAGATCTTTGAGGGTCTCTGATTTAGCTGGTCGACTACCTTGTAGTCACTTTTCTTGATAATCCTCATAAACTCATCCACTTCCTTCTCGAATGCGGTCTTAGGAGGAGCTTCCTCGGTAGTAACCTCTTCGGTGGATACCTGTTTTCCTTTAGCCTTGGCAGCTGCCTCAGCTTCAGCATTCGTGCGCAATGTTGATGGTGCAAATAGGCGTCCACTGCGAGTGAAGCCACCAATTCCTCCAACATTGTCTACAGCGGAGCTACCAATGTCAATGTCTTCTTCATTAACTATCTGCCCCTGGCAGTAGATATCAGCCCCATAGTGCCACGGGATAGCACTGTCTTTCTCATACATAACAGGTCCTGGTACCGTGATGGTGACCGGACCAATCAAAGTCGGTTGAGGGTTGTTAGAGTAAATTGGTGTTGACTTTTTGGGAAATATATTGTCATCGGAGCGGGTCTCTTGGGAACATATATTTCTTCAGGAGTGAAATAAAACGTCACTGTCGACAGATCATTCTTCACTGGACGCGTCTGATCGAACTAAAGACAACCTTCATCTATCAGTTGCTGAATACCATTTCTCAAACTGTCACATCCGTTCTCGGCAACTTGACAATTTCCGCACTCTTCCCCACAGCCTGGGAAAATCTGTCCTTTCAAAAGTCGGTCTTTAACTACCGATAACGAAGTCTTCACTTTAGTCACATCAGAAACCAAATTCAAAGTTTCCCCACTATCAACAACATTAATCCTCTGCCCGCTGTGAGCTGGCATCGGGTTTTGGATAATATTAGGCACCGGGGAAAAATTGATGGCCTGGGCATCTCTCAAATCTTGTACCTTTAGCTGGAGAGCCTTGCAATTATCTCTAGTATGGCCAGGTGCGTTGGAGTGAAAAGCACATCTGGCGTTAACCTCATAACCTCTAGGCAGATTGTTGGGATCGACCGATGGGGCCAGAGTTCTCAACGTAACCAGATTCATGTCAATCATCTTGGGAAGTAATACAGAATAAGGCATTGGGATTGGCTCAATGACCCGGTCCGCCTGCTTTGGACGTTGTTGATGGTGTCTCTGCTGACCCAGATTACCTCCTTGTTGTTGATTGTTGTACTTGGGTTGCTGTTGCGGATGATACTGCGGTTGAGGAACAGGTGTTGGAATAGCGACTGCGGCCACTTGATCTTGATAATAATTAGGGCGTCCTCTGCCCCTGCCTCTGTCGGCATATACAACGCTTGTCTCATCTTCTCTTCTTCGCTGACCGTTACCAGCAAACGGTTTCTTGGGAACTGATGAGTTGGAAGCACTGTTGTCTTGAATTCGGCCCATCTTCAACAGACTCTCGATCCTTTCTCCAGCAATCACTATCTCTATAAAGCTGATTGACGGGTAAGCAGCCAATCTCTTGATATAATTGCCTTGAAGAGTGTTCATGAACATGTCCGCCATCTCCCTTTCAGACATAGGGGGTTGGACGGACGCAACAATTTGTCTCCAACGCTGAGCATATTCTCTAAACGTCTCCTTGGCAGTCTGAGACATTCCTTGCAATAAGGTTCGATTCGGAGCCATGTCCAAGTTGTATTGATATTGCTTGACAAAAGCCTCTGGCAAGTCTTTCCAGCTCTTGATGGTAGTACGAGACAAATGAGAATACCATTCACGAGAAGCTCTAGTTAAACTGTCTTCAAAATAGTACATCCACAACTTTTCATCTTCAGTGTGAGCTCCCAACCTTCCCAGATAAGATTGGAGATGAGTGCGTAGGCAAGAAGTACCGTTGTATTTCTCAAAAGTAGGGGGTTTGAACTTGTGAGGGATCCTTACTCCCTGAACCAGACCTAGATTGGTGACATCAAAACCTAAGGAATTTTGAGACTTCAAAGATTTGAGCTTCTCAGCAAGCTCATCCATACGGCGAGTGGTCTCGAGGGCCTCGTCGTGCAAAGCAAATTGATCATACTGACAATCTTCAGTAACGGGGCGCCCGTTAATCCGAATCCCTTGATTCACGTTGTATCTTCCACCAATACCATTCCCAACATTCCCCGTGTTGCCAACATTACCCGGGTTTCCATCAGCATTCGCGTTACCCACGTTACTAGTGTTCACAGGGTTATCAACGTTCCCCTCGGCATTTGGTATCTCCACCTCTGGATCGGATCTCGGTTGCTCAACCAATTCCCTCAGCTTCGCCTGGCCTTCTGCCATACCAGTCATCAATGTCATGAACTGATTCATCCTTTCACGCATATCAGCCAGTTCTTTCTGTACCTAGTCCATTGCTAGTCGTGGACGATTTTCCTTTGTCGGGTACCTGTGAACTCGCTTGGGACCAATAACTGCCTGAAACAGGGAACAAACATTAGACACTGCGGTGACACCTGCAAAACAAACAAGGGTTAGTATGCATGGTATGCGATGCACTGCTTATTTGATTTTAAGCCCCCCCCCCCTTTAAAAAGGGAATACCCTACAAATGAATAAGCATGAGATGTTGGATGCAAATATGCAAATGATGTTATGCAATGCAATGGCATGTCAATCAGAATTGCTGGATCCGCTTGAACATCTGTCAGGTTGCACTGCCTGGAGGGAAATTAAGAGGATCAAGCAAAGCACACCAAACAAAGGTCATGGGATGGATCATGTTATCCTTAATATCAACCATCCATTTTTGGTGGATTATGGTTTACACCTTATCAACACCCAAGTTTCATTGATATTAAGGATACCTGAACGGATCAACCATGAATCAAGGGTTTGTTGCAAGTCACGAGCATGGAGTTTAGGTTAAGAACCACCCAAAGGGAGTGTACTAGGGTTTAAACCTGCCAAACATGTTCTACAAAAGGTTCCCATAGTCATAATCCCATCTTTCGGATATTATGGAGGAACGACTACTCGTATTCCAAAAATATTCTCAAGAGAGAATCTTATGAGTGTAGTATCGCGTAACAATCGTATCAAATCTTACACTTGAACGACTTTCGCACTACATTCTACGAATAGGCCAAGATGGGTTTGGTAAACTAAGGTCCTTGGCTTCTTAGGTCTATATTGGAAAAAGTAATGTCTAACCACAACTTACTTGTGTGACATTATTGATCTCAACATGATCTCCACCAAGTGAATGGGCTTGCAAGTCAACTTGCTAAGGAATAACTCCACACAAGTCAACAAGACTATGCCATTCTCCTATCTTAATTGCACTCGAGTCTGGGTATAGAACTCATCTCACAAACAGAACCAGCAGATACGACAGTCATATGTACACAATGCAATAAAGCAGGTAAATGCTGAAAGATAAATAACTGTACAAAAGAATAAACATCCAATGAACAAACAACCTACAAAAGCTAGGAGGGACTCGCTTAGGGAAACAGGTTCCCCAGCAGAGTCGCCAGCTGTCGCAACCTGAAAAATGGAAAGCGAAAAAAACAACCGGCGAAGAAAGACAGGAGAGTCGCCACCGTGCGTTATTTATCCCAAAGGAGGGAAAGGAAACGCTCGAAGTAAACCTGGAAAAAGGAAAGGACAAGACAGGGTCTCGCAACCAAATCTTGGGTTCGGGAGTCGATTATGCGAAGGGAAGGTATTAGCACCCCTACGCATTTGTATTACTCTACGGGATCCACTTTTGTAGTTCTTGTCTAAAGGGTGTGGGTTTATCTAATGTGTTATTTACTAAAAAAGGGGGGTCAAAAGAAAATGACTCGCACGGATTTCGCATCCACTGCATACGTATCTCATATGAATATGAGAATCAGAGTCTTCGTAGCTCGGCTACCTAGGGGTTAAGGGTAATTGTGCTCGCTAAGACATCGCGTCTTATGCCTACGTATCTCATCTGGAATGAGAATCAGAGCAAGCCGTAGTTCGGCTAACTACGGGGTTATGGATTGGGTTTTGGACGAACGACGTTACTACGCAATCTACCGGATGCTCGACCTTTGGAGACTTACTCGCCTGTAGTAGATGGAGTAAACGTGTTCTATGGAGAAAAAAATCAATGAATTTGTTTGCGTTTTAGGAACGCTCGGGCAAAAGGGAGGTCCTAGACGAAGGAACCTGCATAAAGTAAACACAAAAACATTGCCTCCTATCGAGGTCTTCCAGCTAGGAAAGCAGTAAAATGCGGGAAAAATGTAAAAGTACCACACGGATGAAGATCCGAGGTAACAGTAATTAAAGGAACAATAAACCCTGAGATCCTTCCAAGCTAACATCATCAAAGAAAGTGGGTCAGTACAGGTAATCGGAATGAACCTCCAGGGGGTATCCCACAAATAAAGTGGGAAACCATGCAAGTTATCCCTGCAAAAGTCATGTGAGCCCTCACAAAAACTCAACAAATAGGTTAGAGAAACAAAATAGGGTAATCAAGAGTTGCCCCCAAATCAAAATGTAACCACATGAATCATGCCCTTTCAATTCACAAAAAAGCTCACAAAAAGCAACCAAGGGTAGGAGGCCTAAACCTCTTGTCAAACACATGCATCAAAAGGGTATCAAATTCACCCATAATACCTCATACATTCAGAAAATTCAAATTGAAAGCATAGAGATGATGGATATAGGGGCAAACCTGATTGGAGAGATCGGTTGAAATCAAATGGCACGGCTGGATTTGCAAACCAATGTTAGGGTTTGCTTGAGCTGAAAGTGTGTGAGTCAGAATGAACCTTTCAGAGTTGCCTGGAGGTTGCTGCAGATTAATTCTCACTATCTTTTTCCTTGTCAGGGTAATAGGAAAGAAATAGGAATGGAATAGGAATGGAATGAAATTTTGTTTCACTGAAACTCTGAATTTATAGCCTAATATTGGTAGCTTAGTGGGCTTTTGAGAGAGGTCCAAGTCTGAGATTTTTTCTTTTATTTATTTATTTATTTATTTATTTATTTAATTTTTTTTTTAATAAATTAAAAAAAGTGTCCTGGATGATGTTCAAGCTTCTTAGAGCTAATCCCGATTGACATGATGAAATGCAATGTATCTAATGTTAAATGACCTAAACTGAATGCGTGAATAAGGAGGGCAAATTTTGGGGTGTTACACAAGTATTGTGGCATTTCTGAAATGAATGATTGAAACTAACCAAGAGTTTTGCAAACAAAATGCATCCATACATGCATTCATACATTTTCAAAAAAAGAGTCTCACTCCGCCCTTTCTTCCTCCAGTTTCACGCTGAATTTTCAACACCAGTATAATACTCGCGCCAGAGCAAGACAGAGAATGGCTGAACAAGAACAAGAGAGCGCCTAAGTTAGAGCGGAACTAGACAAGATCAAGGGAGGCATGTCCCAGATGCGAGAGATGCTGCAAGCTTTAACCTTCAGGTTTGAGATTCCACGAGCGACCGTGATTTCAGAGACCACGGGCCCAACAGTGGAAGTCCCACCTCAGAGGACGTTACCCTTAACCCTTCCTCCATATGGGCTACCCTATGACTTCGTCCCCCGAGCGGAGGTGGTGCACGACATGGGGCAATCTATCCAACAAGCCGTGCCATTACCGGTTTACACTGACGCACGTCCAGTCATCCATATTGTGGTTCCACCAGCTGCCTATGCTAGGCATATTCCTCATTATGAAGATCAAAACCACATGTATCAGACTGTCAACTCAACAGTTGCTGGTGACGAAGTAAGGTTTGAGGACTTCAGAGAGGTAAAGGAGAACATGCAACTCCTTGAGAAGAAATTCTGAGATTTAAAAGGAGACCACGTCTTTGGATCTGTTGCCAAAGAAATGTGCCTCGTATCCAGGTTGGTGATTCCAGCAAAATTCAAAACTCCAGACTTCGATAAATACAAGGGGCATACTTGTCCAAAGAGCCATCTCATAATGTATTATCGAAAAATGGCTGCACACGTGGAAGACGACAAGCTGATGATCCACTGTTTTTAGGAGAGCTTGAGTGAGGCTCCTTCCAAGTGGTATTTAAGTCTGGATCAGAACAGGATCAAGTGTTTCCAAGACTTGTCAGACGCGTTCATAAAACATTACAAATACAATATGGACATGGCGCCTGACAGAAGGCAGTTGCAGAGCATGTTCCAGCATGACAAGGAGTCCTTTAAAGAATACGCTCAAAGATGGAGGGAACTGGCTTCTCAGGTTGAACCACCTCTGGCTGAGAAGGAATTGGCTGAACTGTTCATCGACACTATCCAACCCCAATTCTACGAAAAGATGGTTGGAAGTGCTTCTTTGGGATTCTCCGAGCTTGTTGCAATAGGAGCTCGCGTCGAATATGGTGTAAGGAATGGCAAACTGGCGGCTGTGGCTGGAACTTCAAATGCCAATCAAAAGAAGTTCTCTGGAGGGTTTCCTAGAAAGAAGGAAGGGGAAGCAAATGCTGTGACTGTTGGTCAAGGAAGAGCTCCTCCAAGAAGGAGACCACAACAATACTCACCTCAATAGTATGTTCAACAACCAATTCCCTATCAGCAACCCATGTATCCCGTCCAGTACGCCCCACAACCATACGTAACTGTTGTGACACCTGCATTCAATCAACAGCCTACTCAGGCTTATCAAGCGCCTCCAGTCTATCGACCAGCTCCAGTTCAATAACGTGTTGCGGCTCCTCCAGCTTATCAACAAGCACCAGCAGCTCCTGTTTATCAACAGCCGAGAGCTCAAGCGCCAAGGCAAAATGCTCAAAACCAGAATAGGAGGCAAGGGGAGAGGGCGACCTTCAATCCAATCCCAATGTCGTACACTGAGCTTTATCCCTCCTTATTGCAAAAGGGTTTAGTGGTTCCCAGACCTATGGGTCCCCCACCTGACCGTCTTCCTCCATGGTACAACCCTAATGCACACTGTCCTTTCCATGAAGGTGCCCCTGGGCATGACCTAGAGGGTTGTTACGCTCTAAAGCATATGGTTCGTGAGCTAATTGAGAGCAAGATTTTGTCTTTTAAGGACATGGGACCGAATGTGAAGAACAATCCTCTTCCTCTCCATGGAAATCCTGCGGCAAATGCCATTGAGGACGCTTCTGTTGGTGTTACGGTTGATAAGGTGGATGATGTAAAGACTCCTTTGGCAGCATTCCATGCCCGATTGGTGGAAGCTGGCATGATTAATGTTAATCATGAAAATTGTGTAGAGTGTGCCACATACCCAAAGGGATTCCAGGTGGTACGAGACAACATTCAAGATTTGATGGATAAAGGAGTGCTTCAAATATCCAGTGCTGTGAAGAACGAAGATGTGTTGGTAATTGAACCTTGTTTCAATTTACCTGAACTAGTTGAAATCCCATATTATAATGGTGGAGTGGTTCTAGTAAGTAGTAAGTCGTCGCCTGTGGAAATATGTATGCCCACGCCTTTTCCATACGAGAGCACCAAGGCTGTGCCTTGGAAATATGAGATTACTGTTGTGGATAAGGTTGTTGAAGGAAATGCAGACATCGAAGTGACAGAAGCTATAAGTGAAAACGTCACCAATATTGCAGGAATGAGCAGAATGACCCGTAGTGGTCGAATCTATACGCCTGAATTCAATATGACTCCTCAAGGGCCGGCCAAGGAATCAATAGTTGTAGCTCCCACTAAAGAACCCGAAGTGGTTCAATCCGAAGATGTTGTTGAATTCTTGAAGTTGATCAAGAGAAGTGACTATAAGGTCGTGGACCAGTTGCATCAAACACCGTCTAAGATCTCTATTTTGTCTTTGCTACTGAGCTCCCAAGCCCATAGCTGTAGCACCTCAAATTTGCACCCCCCATTCATACATTCATTTTCATTTTTTAGGTCATTAACATTACATATTGCATTGCATCATATCAACTGGCATTGGCATCAGGAGGATTCCTCAGTGCAAAAAGAGCAAGGTTTTTCCTTGGGATGAAGGCCACATGATTATTTTGAAAAGCTTATTTGAGCCAAGGTTCATTTTGAAGCAACTTTGCCAAGTGGTAGAGGCCCAAGGTCATCAGTGCATTGCCAGGTCATCTGGGGTCCATAAAAGTCAACTGAGGGCTAGGAGGTGGAGAAATGGTTTGAGACACCTCATTCATGTCCAAAAGAGGTTTATTCATCATGACAAACATCTACATTGAAGATTTTGAAGTCAGATCTCAAAAGTTTCCAAAAATGGAAAGTGACCTCTAATTTCAAGTTTCCAAAAATGGAAAGTTTTTGGACCATATTCAACTTGACTTTCCAACATCAAAGATGCTTCAAATGAAATTTTGGTCAATATGAAAGTTGAAGATCTTTCTCTCCTCTTTCCAAAAAGTCCAAGGTCATGAGCATCTTATGAATGGTTGAGAAGTTATTAGCAATTGATCACCAAGTGTGCATGAAACTTCAAAGTGACATAACTTTTGATTCAAAACTCCAATTTGAGCCACTCTTTTTGCACATTGCTTCTTATGAACAATATTTTCCAAATCTATCATTGCATTGCATGAAATTTATTCATATGATCATTTGCCCATGCATGTGTATTTTGGAGGGAAAATGGGGAATTTAAATTCTATTTATCATACATGAAGAATACCATTGCCATTGTGTTCCTTGGTTGATTTTAAGAGCATTTGAGCCATGCATGTGTACTGTTCACGTGCAAAATCTCCATGCACCACACACTTTTCCAAATTTGCAATGCACCTTATTTCTTCTTAATCCCAATTAACACAAGCCTAATCAAAATTTCAGAGTGATTAGGAGGTGGTATAAAACCTAAATCCTAACAGAATTGCACAGTTTTACAAGTTCTAGATCTAGAATCTCATTTCCCTCCAAATTTTCCTCTCAATCCAAATTTGAATTTTCTTCACATAACACCTCAATTTTATTGCATAATCTTGTTCCTTGAGTGTCATTTAGTAGGGATCAAGCTGTGGATTGAAGATTTTGGCCAAGAATCAAGCAAGTTGAACACATGAACATGAATATGGAAGTTGCAATTTGAGCTAGATCCAAGCCATTTCAAGCATCAATTCGTGCATAAAGCTTCATAACAAGAGTAGAGGAGAGGATCTGGACACTTTTGAAGCCTTGAATCCACGAAATCACCATTCTGTTCTTCAAGAGTTTAGAAATCGAATCTCACTATTCTTAATTCTATTGCCATGACCTTGTAGGTCTTTGAACACTGAGAATTCTGATATAAATTTTATTGAAAATGGATGAGTATTGCATGAGATATGATGATTTCAAGTTTGATGCATGAATTTTCTTTCCTTCGATCCATACTTGTTATTGAGAATTAGGCTTAGATATTGTTAGATTCGTGCTCCTCGTTGAACAAGCTTTCGAACCATGTATCATATGCCGAATTCTGGAAAAAATGCATTGTTGTGCCGCCGTGGCTTCATCGGGGAAGACGGTGGAAACCACCGCGTTCCACCGTCTGCTACTGTTGCATTGGCTAGGGTTTGAGTTCTCTCCAAACGGCAGCGTTTTATCCTGGGCGCTTGCAACCAACTCGTCTTCGGTTCGATACCTTCACGCAAATTTCAATTGATTTTCTACTGTGAGCGCTTGCAACCACAGGGTCGTCTGTTCGAGCCTTCACACTTGCATTTTAATAATTTCCAATTGAATTTTTATTCAAGCGCGCTTGTGACCTGAGGGTCCTTGGTTCGACTCCATGTTATGCATATTTTCATTTTATTTTCATTAAGGCGCGCCTTGGACCAGGAGGACCTGGGTTCAACACCAACCTATGGCATTTTCATTTCATTTTCATCTTCTCTATGAATTTCATTTATTTCATTTTATTTTATTCAAATTGAAAAAATCCCTAAAAATAGAAAACTAATCCAATTTAATTCAAACTTTTTTTCACTTTCTTGTATGGATGTCTAGTATTTTGTGATATGAATTTCCTGATCCTTGCATTTCTGGATTTTTGATTGTGAACTGATGTTTGAACATGTATGCAAATCTACCATGCTTCATTCAATTAATTGTGAAATGGTCATATTTGATACAATTGCCTTGAAATTTGACATGCTCATTCTATACATGTAACATGATCTCTTGGCTTTTGTTTGGCATTTTTATCTTGTTCCATTTCTGATTTGGACACATTAGTACATGGTGTGACAATTTGTGTCACACATTTGGATGATGCATTTGTTCATTTTCATTCCTATGTCATTTGATATCTTCTAGACCCAATTTTTTGTATGATGCTTGTGTTCAACATGATGACATCACATATAAAATTTCATGATCATGGGATTTGTTTCTGATTTAATGTGCATTTTCTCATTTGAATGTCCAATTGTTGATCACATTGTATGCCTTTGCCTTATCATGATCAATAGATGGATTTGCCTTAGGATTTGAGTTTGGTCATTTTTAGGACATGTTCTTACTTGATTAAAGGTGCTTCATGTTGAATATCAACTTCTGTTTTGACTTTTTGCTTTGCCTTTGACCCTAGTCTTTGCACTAGTGGTTTGTACTCACCTTTTGAGCTTTGTATTTCAGGTTCAAGCAATTAGTCCTAATGGTTTATGTTGATCTCATGACTTGAGATGCAAATTATTTTGTCCACTAACCTTTGTTGTGTTATAGGATCATTGGTGATGAACTCATTTGAGTTGCTTACACATAGGACTTGACTTGTGTACATATAGAACCACTGTTGACTGTCTGTTTGATTTGTCTGAATGTGAATACTGATTGTTTGGCTTTTGTACAGGTACATTAGTCGCTTTTAGCTCATTGCTTGAGCTTTTCTTGGCTTGTGGCTGGTTTACCACCTAAGTAATCATCCCCTAACTCCATGTAGTCTGGAAGCCCTGTCGTTTCTTTTGGCAGGCATTTGGCTGAAGTCCTCCTTAAGAGGCAATGACTGTGTTTGTTTACATTTGTGTTGTTGCTTGAAGTCCTCCTAAGTGAAGAGGCAATTGACAGATAGAAGGGATTAGCAATCAATCCCCTGTTATTCGTTGAGTCGTTCATTATGCTCGCACCACGTGCTGATGCTCTTGAACCTAACCCAAGATCTTTGTATATAGAGTCAGTTAAGTGGAGTAGGGTCCCCCATTCTGGATCCCCACGTTTTCATTGATTCAAGCTCACCCAGGCCCAGGTTAAGAGCTATGAGGTCCAACCCTCATTACCTTTGCATCTGCTCACCCCGACGGTCAATGTCAGTGGTTAAGAGCTCCCTCATACCCCTACAGTGTTGGCTTGTTTGTCGAGGTTGACATGACCCTTTGACTAAAGCCCAGCCTTGTATGAGCCCCTTGGTTGCATATAGTGTGTGATACCTGTTCATCTGTGTTTGTTTACTTGATGTTTAGGCTAGCTTGCTTCCTGTGCGAGTTAGGTTCTGATTAGAGACCTCAACTTAGGGATCGTTTGCATGACAACTTTTAGGCTCGAGTCGTAGTCTCCCTATTAGTTTGTTATCTCCCTAGTCTCTGGTTAGGAAAGTTTTTTCCCTGTTAAGTGGAACTACGTCGCCCTGATCCTCGTACCAGATGAGGTACGTAGGCAGGAGATTGAGTTGATCTCTCCGGGCAACCTTTTTGTTTTGTTTGGTGTGTGTTCACCACCCTTGCACTCTTTTCTTTTTTCACCCTCCCTCTTGTGTGTGTGTTTGGAGTCTGATGTAAGTCCATCTATTGGCATTCGGTTTCCCGTTTGTTCGTTGTTTGTTCGGATTCTGATGTAAGTCCATCTATTGGCATTCGGTTTCCCGTTTGTTCGTTGTTTGTTCGGAGTCTGATGTAAGTCCATCTATTGGCATTCGGTTTCCCGTTTGTTCATTGTTTGTTCGGCGTCTGATGTAAGTCCAGCTATTGGCATTCGGTTTCCCGTTTGTTTGTTTTATCTGGAGTTGGATGTAAGTCCATTGATTGGCATTCCATTTCCTGTTGTGTGTTTGCTTTGATGTTTCAGCGTCTCTTTTTGTTGCTTGTTTCGGCGTGCGTTAGCCGAGCTACGAGTGCTCTGATTCTTACTCTGGTTAGAGAAGATACGTATGCATAGGATGCGATATCCTAGCGAGCACGTCTCCCATTTCCCCGAACTACGTTGACTCTGATGTTTGTTTCTAACAAACTACGTAGGCCTAGGATGCGACATCCTGCCGAGTCACCTTCCCCCATTTTCCTTCACCTGTTTTATTCCAGTGTGTGCAGTTTTTGAGCAATTTGTTAGCAACCTTTTTCTATTCTTTTGAGCGTGGATCCCGTCGAGTACGACGGACGTGAGGGGGTGCTAATACCTTCCCCTTGCGTAACTGACTCCCGTACCTAGCAATCTCTGGTCGTAAGACCATTCCTTTCCTTTTCTTAGGTTTACTTCGAGCATTTCCTTTCCCTCCTTTGGGATAAATAACGCACGGTGGCGGCTCTGTGTCTTTTCCCGCCGGTTGTTTTTCGCGAATGCGACAATAGGGAGGCTTTGTTGAAGGTGCTTGCTCAAGCTCATGTAACACAAAGCATAACAATAGATCAATTTGATGGAGTGGTTGCAAACATCACAGCTTGCAATACTTTGAGCTTTAGTGGAGAGGAATTACCTGAGGATGGACAAAATCAAAATCGTGCTCTCCATATCTCAATAAAATGCAAAGATGATGCTTTGGAAATAGTGTTGGTTGATACCGGATCTTCTTTGAATGTTATGCCAAAGAGAACGCTCGTCAAGTTATCTTATCAAGGACCAGCTATGAAGCCCAGTGCCTTGGTAGTGAAAGCTTTTGACGGTTCCAGGAGAACCGTGATTGGAGAGGTTGAATTGCCTATATTGATTGGCCCTCACGTATTCCCGATTAATTTCCAAGTCATGGATATTAATCCAGCGTATAGCTGCTTGCTGGGGCGTCCCTGGATTCATGCTGCAGGGGCAATTACCTCCACCTTACATCAAAAAATGAAGTTTTTGGTGGATAATCAACTGATTATTATCTTTGGGGAGGAGGACTTTGTGGTCAGTCACCTTTCATCCTTCAGATATATTGAGGCTGATGAGGACGCTTTGGAAACTTCTTTCCAAGCTCTTGAAATATCCAATGCCACTTTTGTGGAGATGAAGGACCCTGTTGGGAAAGCTTGTTCATCTTTCGCTTCACTGAAAAGCGCAAAGTCTAGTATTCAAGGAGGAAACCCTAAAGGTTGGGGTCAACTTATTGATATTCATGAGAAGCATGATCGCTTTGGTCTGGGATATGTGCCTTCCGCTGCGAAAGGAGCCCGAGTCCCTGCAAAGGACAACACTCGAAGCATCTAGGAAGTATTCCTTAGCACAGGATTCATCCATGGAGATCAGGTCAATGCAGTTGAAGACAACACCGAAAACAAAGATGAGCCATGTTTGGTTTACCGATGTGAGACAGCTTTGAACAACTGGAAGGCGGTTGAAATCCCCGAAATTTTTCCTTTGTCAAAGTAATAATTGTTGTATTTTTCCTTTCAAATCCTTAGCTCTGCCCAAGGCTAATGAGTCATGTTGTATGGGCCCCTTTTTCATTTTCAAATAATCATTATCAATGAATGAAAGGCATTTTGTTAAATTCTTATTATTCATTTACTTGGCTTTCTCTTAAGAAAATGGCAATCTTTTCAAAAACAAAAAAAAAATTCATTTATGCATCTTTTATTTTTACTTTTCTAAAAGAAATCAATCATTCAAACATGCAAAATAAATGATAACCCCGTTGAATCCAATGACTTTACTCCCTCTCATAACTTTGACTCCCCTATCTACCAAGCGGAAGAAGAGGGTGAAGAAGATTGTTACATCCCCGACGAATTGGCAAGGATGCTCGAGCACGAGTCCAAAGCCCTTCAGCCACATGAAGAACCGGTGGAAACAATCAACCTTGGCACAGAGGAAGAGAAGAAAGAAGTCAAAATCGGCACCACGCTTGAAGCAAGCATCAAAGAGAGATCGGTTAAGCTGCTACAAGAATATGTGGATGTATTTGCATGGTCATACCAAGATATGCCAGGTCTAGACACCGACATCGTTGAGCACAAGCTGCCGCTTCAGCCAGACTGCCCGCTGTAAGACCCTAATTTTGTCCCTAAGATCCCTCTTGGCATCATAACATTGCATTGCATAGCCTCAAGGATCATTGAGCATCTTGGTTCCCTTGCCTTTGGGTGGGACTCCCTTGTGAGTTGGTTTGAGATCACCAAGCATGCTTGAATTATATATCATTTATTTTCTCATTTTGTTTAATAACCAAAAAGCCCAAAAATATGTCACTAACATCTTTTGGTTGTAGCTTGAGCAATCACAAGATCAAAAGCTTCAAGGAGGTCATTGGTACAAAGATATGGTCAAGAGGAGGAGAAAGCAAGCATGGTAATGGTTCCCAAAGCTCTCATCCATCAAATATGCCTCCCTAACATCTCAATTCATCATTTTTTATCAAATCAAGTCAAGGGGTTTGAGGTTTGTTCCCCAGAGAAACCCTAATTCATCTGTGCATCACAATGCCTTGCTCATGAAGCAAACTCAGCCCATGGTCAAATACAATCAAGGGAAGTTCTTTAATTCATCATTTTATGCATATTTGAACTTATTTGAGTATCCTCAATCATCAATTCATCAAGATATGAGTAATGGACTTGAGAAGTTGATCAGTCAATTCATCTGACTATTTTGAAATGCACTGAGACCTAACTTTTTATGTGTTGGTCAAATGGAGATGGTTCCAAAAGAAAAAATGTTCTTAAATACAATATGAACAACTTTCATGTTCATCAAAGTTTGATTTGAAGCTTGGAAAACCATCTGCCATTCCAATACATTATAGGTCATTTTGACTGAAACCCTAATTTTGGGTCAACTTCCCAAGCACATAATTTTGAGTTGAGACCAAATGTATTGGAAAGCTTAATATGTCTACTTCAAATGTTATGTTGAACAAAATTTCAAAATCTCAAAGAAAATACATGCGATAATGCAAGACATTATAGGTCCTTTTGGACCAAAGGCATTAAAAGTCAAAAAAGTCCAACTTCAAGGGCCCATAACTCTTTCATAAAAAATCCAAATGATGCAAAATTTAATTCCATTTTGATTGCCTTGAAAATATCTACAACTTTGATGTTGGAGGTTTTTCCATTTGGAGCTTGCATCATCAAAACAGAAGAGCTTGAAAGTTGGCCAATTTTAGAAACCTTGCCTTGACATGTTTTGGACATCGCCCTTTAAGCTCAAATTTCACTAATTTGCAAGGCCCAAATGTAGTTTGGATCAACATGACATTTGTTCCTTATGCAATAAGCTTTCCAACCATTACTCATAAGCTTGCATTTTGATTTTGGACATGGCATTTTCGAAGGCTTCAATGAAATAGTGCATTTTATGAAAATCACTTCAATTGCCATGCATGATCCAAATATACCTCATCTGCACGTCCAAAACTTACATGATGATGATCATCTGCCAAAACCAAGTGGAATTGGGCTCTCCATGCGCCTGTACAGGCCCATGCATGGAGGCCCTTTCCATTCATGCAAATTTGAAACCATGCATTCAGCATTGCCTTGCCTATAAATACATTGCATATGAGCTTCATTTCACTAACCTGAAGGCGCCTGAAACTCTATTGGATTGAATCGCTACCCTCACACCAAAGGAACTCTCTCTTTTCTTCAAAAATTTCAGATCTAGAATTCAGTTTCCTCGACTGTTTTCTTTGATCTAAAAGTTCCTAGACCTCTTCACCTTGATCCATTGGACTTCTGTTTTGATAAAGCAAGCAAGGTTTCGTGCTCAATTCACCAGAACTCAAGCTTGCACTCCAACTGGTAATTTCCTCGATTCTCTTCATCCATGGACCTTTTTGCTTGGATCTAATGCTGGCTGAAGTCCTCTCAATAGAGGCATGTGATTTGTGCTTTCAATTTTGCAAAAACATGAAGTTCATGATGAACACCATCATACTTCCAGCTCTAATTTCTCCATTTATAGGGATCTAGAGTGGAAGTGCATGGCATAGGAGTGATGTACATCAGTTCCTCTTTCGATTGATATATAGATTGCCTCATTTGGTGGCCATTTGCGTTTCTGCATTTTTTGGACATGGCCGGAATCTGGGAAGCTCGCCGGAGAAGATGAAGTTTCTGGTGGCTTCATCATGTCCAGTTTGAATCTGGACCGTTGGATGTGATCTCCAGATTCAATCATAGCCATTGCTTGATATGACCTTTTATTCTTTCCCATGTGGTGGCAATGACTGTGGTGTTTCGTGAGCGCGCGCCTCTGGATCCTTGGATCTGCCAGCTCAATTAATGAGCTCAGATCCAAGGGCTCTCGTTTTTTGCATTTTTCTAATTTCTATTTTTATTTTGTTTATTTCCTTTTATTTCAAAAAATTATATCTCTCTCATTTTAATTCCAAAAAATATGGGACCAATTGCATTATATCCCAAATAAATTCTAGTTTCTATTTCTGATTTTTAATATTTTTTATTTTATCATTTGCTATTTTTTAGTAATTTTCTCTTTTCTGGTTGTTTTTAAATCATTTTAAATAGTTTTTGATATTCAAAAAATATAAAAATATTTTCCTAACCTATTTGAATGATGATGGATCTATGAAAAATATTCTCATCAATTTTTGAATTGATTTGAGATTTATTTGAGATTTTAGTTCAATTAGGTTATTTTTATTCATTTTTAATTGATTAAAAATAGTTTCTGACTTTAAAAAATGCTGAATTTTTTTGTCAAACCTTGTTTGACCTTGTTGAACTTAGGATAAATCACTTGGACCTTACAAGGTCGATTTGAAGTGATTTTGAAGTTTGACCTTTTCATTTTATTTTAATTCAAGTTTATTTTAATATTAAAAAATGCCAAAAATATTCTATTCATTTCTTGACTTCCAATCTTCATCTCACTTCTGTTTTTGATTGTTTGACCTTGACTTTCAATGTTATTGGTCAACATATGAGGATTGGTACATTTTATTTCATTTGATGCATTTATGTTTCTTTACTTTTGCCATTTCCATTCTTCATCATTCTTCTCCTTCTTCTTCTTCTTTTCTTTTTGATCAATGAGTTGAAGGTTGATAAGTTAGCATTGATTTGGGAGATTTAACATTCCTTGATTCAAATCTAATTCATCTTGATCAATTGATCAAGTGAATGGCTTTGCATTAAGGATATGTTGTCTTTTAAATCATGCAAATGGCTTAAAGCAATACAAGATCAATTCTCTTCTTCTTTTTGGCATGGCAAGTTGTTGGGACTTGGTTCACTAATCAAGACTCCTAACTTGTGTTTGTTGCCTACATTATTATTGACCGGCCTCAGATAGTTGTGACTTCTACATAAGTCCGTTTACGATTGCTTAACATAGCGCTAAATTTGCCTTATGGCACACTAACTACTAACACTAACAATTGACAATTAACATTTACTTTATGCCATTTACTTTATACAATTTACTTTTATGCAATTTACTATTCTTGTACATATTATTCATTTGCTTTTTCCTTTGCTCATTGGAGCACATTTTTTATGTTAATGCCATTTGCCTTTTGCCCACTTGGGTCTATAATTGTGTATATATTATTTTGCTTGTGTTTTGTTCTGATTGTGGTGAACCAAAATGCAAAGAAATGGACTTAGTTTCTAGGACCTTCCCTATGCAAAGAAATGGAGAATTGGACTTAGATTTTAGGACTTTTCCTTATACAAAATTGGAGTAAATGGACCTTAATGATGAAGATGAACTTTGAAAGGACTATCTTCTAAAACTCCCTCTTGTCCATTCTTTGATTTATTTATGGAACTTTTTGATGTGTGTTTCTTGTGCTAGGGGATTCCAACCTTGAATAACTTTGAGGAACCATTACCATGAGCATCCAAAGTGAAGGACACAAAAGCCATTGGAGGATTCCTAGAAGCATGATTTGTGTGTTTGATTGCTTGAAATAGTTACTTGTGATTGCTTATTCCAAAGGATGGGAACTACTTGGATCATCAATATGATCTCAAGAGAGGAACTCCTAGAGTGGTTCATTTTCTTATCCCTCACCTTTTTGTTTCACTTAGGACTTAGCCATTCTTCTTCTTGTCTCCACTCTAATCCAAGCCAAAGCTCTTTGTGCAAACATTTAACCTTTGTTTTCAACTATTAGAAACCTAAGCCTTATGCTTTTGATTTTCAAACTTCCTTTTACAATACTTATTTTGAATTGAACTTTTAAGTCAACTTGGACCATTTTTGTATATACTTCTAATTGGTAGATATAACCCATTCAAATGTCTTTTTGTGGTTCCAATGGCCACTTTCTTAATCAAATCTTTCATAACCTTTAGCTATTAGGTTTAAGTTATCTTTGTGATAGATATAATACTCACCTATATCCTTAGTGATGGACAATGAGTCTTCCATGCTTATTATAGGGTTAACCCCTCATTAGCATGTTGAAGCTATCATCACATGGTAGATTTGTGGTTTGATTGAGTTTTCTCCCTTTGATAACAAAAGACCTTAAGGGTTTTGGACCAATCAATTCACCAACTCATTTTGAGATTATTACCCCGAACTACGAGGTTTTGATCCTAATCTTTTTATAAGATGGTACGTAGGCAATGGGTTTATCCATCCAAACACAAAATGTAAATAACTTGTACATTCTCTTCTCATCTCTTCAATCATGTTTGCACAAAAAAAAATTTCACAAGACAACAACCTTCACAAGTATGAAAAGGGCTCCCTAGGAGTACCTAGGATGTTTTGGGTGCCTAACACCTTCCCATTGCATAACCAACCCCCTTACCCAGATCTCTGTTTCTTTTACTAGTTTTTGTTAAAACTTTTAGGTTTTTGTTCGCTTTCTAACCATTCCTTCGGATAAATAGAAGTGCGGTGGCAACTCGACTTGTATGATTTACCTTGGATTTAGTCAATATCTCCAATGGTAACGAATACCCCGCTACAGAAAAGTGGCGACTCTGCTGGGGATATTGCTCAATGGGTTTTGCCAACTTTTCATGCTTGTTGTATTATATTGTTTTGTGACATATTTTTGTGCAATTTGGGATTACTGTATTGTATGTAATGATTGATTTGCTTGATATTAATTCCTTGCATGCTTGGTGATCTTTGTGAGATGTGTTCTATACCCGGACTCGAGTGCACTTAGGATAGGAGAATGGCGTAGTCTTGTTGACTTGTGTGGAGTTATTCCTTAGCAAGTTGACTTGCAAGTCCATTCACTTGGTGCAGGTCATGTTGGGATCAATAATGTCACACAAGTAAGTTGTGGTTAGACATTACTCTTTCCAATATAGACCTTAGAAGCCAAGGACCTTAGTTTACCAAGCCCATCTTGGCCTATTTTTAAGATGTAGTGTGAAAGTCGTTCAAGTGTAAGATTTGAAACGATTGTTACGCGATACTACACTCATAAGAGTCTCTCTTGAGAATGTTTTTGGAATACGAGTATTCGTTTCTCCGATAATATCCGAAAGATGGGATGATGACTATGGGAACCTCTTGTAGAACATGTTTGGCAGGTTTAAACCTTAGTACACTCCCTTTGGGTGGTCCTTAACCTAAATTCCATGCTCGTGACTTGCAACAAACCCTTGATTCATGGTTGATCCGTTCATGTATCCTTAATATCAATGGAACTTGGATGTTGATAAGGTGTAAACCATAATCCACCAAAATGGATGATTGATATTAAGGATGATATGATCCATCCCATGACCTTGGTTTGGTGTGCTTTGCTTGATCCTTGAGTGTGATTGTTGCATTCATGCACCCATGCATCCATTTGCATCCATATCATCAATAATAAAGAAATTTGTCAAGGAACTTAAGGGGTTTATTTGCAAAATTTTCAGACATGGAAAGACAAAGAAGGAATACAAAGAAGTACAACTTCAGACAACCAGATCTGAAAGAGTTAAGGAATTTGACATCCTATGTATTAGATCCCTTGGGTTTCAAAGCTCGTTTTGGGAAGCTTCTTCCTCTTCTGACTACCCAGGTGGACAAAGGATTGATGAGTGGATTGGTGCAGTTCTATGATCCCTTGTACCGTTGCTTCACTTTTCCGGACTTTCAGCTTTTGCCTACGCTTGAGGAGTACGCATACCTTGTGGGTATACCTATTCTAGACCAGTTGTCGTTCAGTGGTTTGGAGAGTATTCCTACTTCTCAAGAGATAGCAGACATGTTGCACATAGATGAATCTCTGGTTGGTGCTCATATGACTACCAAAGGTGGAATTCAAGGTCTCCCTTCTGAGTTCCTCATTGCTCAAGCTACTAGGTATGGGAAGGCCATGAGTGAGGACGCCTTTGAAGCCATATTTGTACTTCTCATCTATGGGTTAGTGTTGTTCCCTAACATCGACAAGTTTGTGGATGTGAACGCTATTAGGATCTTCTCCGCTCTTAATCCCGTTCCGACTCTGTTGGGTGATACTTATGTCTCTTTGCATATGAGGAATGCAAAGGGTGGTGGCGCCATTGTGTGCTATTTTCCTCTGTTGTATCAGTGGTTTATTTCTCACTTACCTCAGATGGTCGCTTTCAAGGAGAATAAGGGATGTCTACGGTGGTCCACGAGACTTATGTCTCTTACTAATGATGATATCTCTTGGTACAACCGTGTGTATGATGGTGTGCAGATTATCGACTATTTTGGTGAATTCTCCAATGTACCTCTTCTTGGCACATGTGGTGGGATTAACTACAACCCTGTTTTAGCACGTCGTCAGCTTGGGTTCCCCCTAAAGGATAAACCTAATAACATTTTGTTAGAGGGTGTGTTCTTTCAGGCGGGTAAAGATCCCCAAGGCTTGAAAGCTAGGATGGTCCGCGCTTGGCGTAAGATTCATAAGAAAGGAAGGAAGGAGTTGGGTCCTAAGAATTGCATCGCTTTGGAGCCATACACTGCTTGGGTAAGGAAGAGAGCGTCTGAGTATCTCATTCCTTACGAGTATCTGAGACCTACACCTATGATTATGGCTTGGCCTTCAACCCTCCCTAATTAAGGAGTAGAGGAGTTGAGAGACGAAGACCTATTACGTACCTGGATCCGTGAAAGGGAAGAGTTGCTTCAGCATATTAAGGAGAAGGATGCTTTGATAGAGTTTCTTGAGCATCAGGTTATTGATGATCCTAATGATGCATGGACTTCTCTACTTCCTCAGTCTTCCCGGTTCTGGAAGAGGAAGTATGACCGACTCGCCAAGGAAAAGGCAGATATGGAGGCAGCTTATGAAGAGGAGGTGAAGACGCTTCGTGCATCTTATCTTCCTGTGTCCCGAGCACTAGATGATTGTTTCTAGGGATCCATAGGACGATTATTTTCCTTTCCTCTTGTGCATGATTGACAATGCTGTACTTCTTTTCCCTGATATTATTTTATGAGATATTTCCATATGTGATAAATGTTTAATATTTCCAAAAATTTGCGAATAAAACTCTAAAGTTCCTTTGAAATATAAAAATAAATCATGTGCA
This sequence comes from Lathyrus oleraceus, assembly GCF_024323335.1. Lineage (NCBI taxonomy): Eukaryota > Viridiplantae > Streptophyta > Magnoliopsida > Fabales > Fabaceae > Lathyrus > Lathyrus oleraceus. The sequence goes on from NC_066585.1 coordinate 49,311,314, forward strand.
CAAGCATTGCATGCATCATGTGCATAAGCAGGTTTTCTTTCCAGTCTCTTGTCCTGTGGTCTAACTTTGTGCTCTTCATTTATTTTGAAGACAAGCTAACTCATCGGTACTACACTAGAGCCAACTCTGCAAGACTGATGGATCAACTAGAGCAAGAGAACCATGAACTCAAAGAGGAAGTGGCCAGACTGAGCGCTTTGATGGAATCATTTTTGGCTTCCCAGAGCCAGTCTTCTCCAACGCCTTTAACTCCTCCCTAGAGGACAGTCATCTCTGAGATTGTTTCCTCAACTGTGCATGCAGCCAGTGCACACTTTGCTCCTGCAGCCATGCCAACCGGGTTTCCGTGGGGGATGCCTCCTAATTTCATGCCTGAGGGTCCTGCTTTAACTTTTGCTTCCATGCCGGCATCTAGCCCGGTCCTTGTTGTTCCTCCTCCTATCGTGCATACCATGCCTAGGGTAGACGACACTATCTATCATTCTGAGCCATCTGAGGGCCCAGATGTCTATGAGAAGTGTAACGGTGTATTCGTTACCATTGGAGATATTGACTAAATCCAAGGTAAATCATACAAAGTCGAGTCGCCACCGCACTTCTATTTATCCAAAGGAAAGGTTAGAAAGTGAACAAAAACCTAAAAGTTTTACAAGAAAACTAGTAAAAGGAACAGAGATCTGGGTAAAGGGGTTGGTTATGTCATGGGAAGGTGTTAGGCACCCATAACATCCTAGGTACTCCTAGGGAGCCCTTTTCACAACTTGTTGTAAAGGTTATTGTTATTGAAATATATTTATTGTGCAAACATGATTGAAGAGATGAGAAAAGAATGTACAAGTTTATTTACATTTTTGTCTTTGGATGGATGAACCCATTGCCTACGTACCTTGTTATAAAAAGAATAGGATCAAAACCTCGTAGTTCGGCTAAAAGATTTCAAAACAAATGAGTGGATTGATTGGTTCAAAAGCCTTAAGGTCTTTTGTTATCAAAGGGAGAAAACTCGACCTAAAACCACAAATCCACCATGTGAGGATAGCTTCGACGTGCTAGTGAGGGGTTAACCCTATAATAAGCATGGAAGACTTACAATCAACTCACTAAGGATGAGGTGAGTATTATATCTACCACAAAGATAACTCAAACCTAATAGCAAAAGGTTATGGAAAATTTGATTAAGAGAGTGGACATATGGAGCCACAAAAATCACATTGAAGTGAGTTGAATTTACCAATTGGAAGTATTCATAAAATGAGGTCAAAGTATGAATTAGAGTTCATTTACAATGAGTATTGGTGAAAAGAGTTCGAAAAATGAAAGGCATATGGCCTAGGTTTCTAATTTGAAAACAATGTCAAATGTTTGCACAATTTTTTTTGGTTTTGGGTTAGCATGAAGATGGAGGTATAAGGGAAGAAAAAGGTGGGGGATAAGGAATGAAAGCATAATTAGGTGTTCCTCTCTTGAGATCATAGAGATGATCCAAGTAAGTACCATCCTTTGGAATAAGCAACCACAAGGTATAAGAAATCAACAAGTCTCATAAGAGATCCTCAATAACAGGAAACAGAATGCCAATATATGGACTTACATCCAACTCCAAGCGACAAAAAGGAAACAGAATGCCAATATATGGACTTACATCCCGACTCCAAACAACATAAAAGGAAACAGAATGCCAATATATGGACTTACATCCAACTCCTAAAAACAAACAGGAAACAAAATGCCAATAGATGGACTTACACCTGCCTCCTAGCAAACAAACATGCATGAAAAGCAAACACATCAACACAATCATCACACTCTATATACAAACAAGAGGCTCAGACAAATGGATGGGCTTTAGTCAAGAGGGGTCATATCAACCTCGACAAACAAGCCAAACTGTAAGTGTAATCTGGAGCTCTTAACCACTAACATTGAGAGTTAGGGTGAAGTTGATCAAAGATGGTAATGAGGATGAGACCTCATGCTCTTAACCCTGGCCTAGGTGAGCTTATGATAAAGAAAGTGTGGGGATCCAGAAAGAGGGACCCTATTCCACTTGACAGACTCTATACAAAGATCTCGGGTACATGTTCAAAAGCATCAGCACATAGTGCGAGCATAATGAACGACTCACTGAATAACAGGGGATTGGCTACTAATCCCTTCTATCTGTCAATTGCCTCATTTTGAGGTCTTATCAAGTAGCACATGCCTCATTATGAGGTCTTTGGCACAAATGTAAACAATCACAAACAGAGCCTCTTAAGGTGGACTTCAGCCAAATGCCTGCCAAAAAGGTGACAGGACTTCCAGACTACATGGAGTAAGAGGCAAACTACCTAAGTGGTGTATCAACCACACTCAAAAGCTTAAGCAAAAGCTAGCAAGCAACTAATGTACCTGTACAAAAGCCAAACAGTTAATATTGCAATCAGAAAAACCAACAGACAAACAGTGGAACTTTCCAATATTTACAACTCAATGAACAATGATCAAGCAATCAAGTGAACTCATGAGCATCACTTAGAACCTACAAAACAACAAGAGTTAGTACTTAAAAGCATTTGCATCTCACAAAGTGAGAGCAAATCCAACCATTAATGCTAAATGTCCAAACCTGAAACACAAAGCACAATTAGTTTATGTACAAGACACTAGTACAAAGACCAAGTTCAAAACCAAATCAAATGATTAAAACAGAACCCAATCTTTTGCATAATGCACATTCAAACAATCAACAAGATGTCCTCAAAAGGACCAACATCAATTCACAAAGCAAGTACATCAAATGGTTCATGTCATGCAAAGGCAAGCAAAGGTGCACAAATTGGACATCCAACTTAGAAAATCCAAATCAAAACAGAAATGCATGCAATGACTATGATATCTTTTATACAAGTTTCTAATGTCATTAATAAGCAATGTGCAAAAAAATCAAATCCAGAAGAGTTCAAATGATGCATGAACAAAAATGCACAAATGCAATATCAAAAATGTGACACAAATTGTCACACGATATCTTCATGTGTCAAAAACAATGAAAGCATATGAGAAAAATTTCAATTCAGTGCTCAAAAATCACATCATGAGAGAAGATTAAGCATGCAAAAATTCAGACCAATTGGATTAACAAGGAAGATTTCACAAACCATTTATCATGACATACCAATTTAACACAAGGTTCAATCAAAAAAATACCAAATAAAAATCCAGAAACAAACAATTCATGAAATTAATATAAAAAAATAATAGACATTAAAACAAAGCTATGAAAAAAAATGGAGTCAATTTGGAGCATTTTTGCTATTTTTTATGATTTTTAGAAGATGAACAAATAAAATGAAATAACATGTAAAATAAAGAGGGAAACAATTATTTGAATTAAATCTGAAATATTCATGACCATCAGATGAAGCGCGAAAAAACAGATCTATGGCTCAGATTTGAAGCTCAAAACGCACAACTTCATTAATTGAGCTGGCGTGCACACTCAGCCGGTCAAACACACATGGCAAGGTCAAGCAAATGGTATCCAATCATGTACACACACAAGCGCAAACGTGGGAACAACTCATCACACAGCAAGGCAAAGTGAAACGCATCGTTTCATTTATTACATCATCAGCCTAATCATCATTCAACTCAAACGTGGCACAGGTCGAATGAATTACAGCCAACAGAACAGACAAGCAAGCAATGACATGGCGAACATGTGGTCTAAAACCCTAAATGAACGAGACGGCGGAGCCGGTCATCTTCTCCGGCCGTCTCCGGCGGAGATTCAACACGAATTTTCCAGAATTGAGCAAATCTTATACCATTCGAACCAGCATTCAACCTACATTCCAAATATGATAATGATTTCATCTAATTCTCCTTAACATGCACGGATCGAACGAAAACATAATCATCATCAAAACTTCCATTTCATCATACATGTTCAATATTCAATCATTTTCAAAACTAAACATATCAGCATGCTCAGCACAAAGAGATCTACACAATTATGTACATAAAACATCAAAAGGTGAGGATCGAATTTTCACTTACTTGAAAGGCAGTTCTCTATTCATGCGTATTCAAGCTCTCTCCAGCTCCAGATCAACTTCCTTAACCTTTCGTTGAAGCTTTGTGTACAAAGGAATGGATGAAAACAGCTAGATCCACTTCAATTTCAAGCTTCCATCAACATGTTCATGCACTTGATCTGCTCCAAATCGTGCTCAATTGTCCAATGCAGATAATGATTCTTGCTCAGAATTGCATGGTGAACAATAATCTACAAGAATCTTGAAGAGTTGTGTGAAGAAAAATGAAATTTGAAGTGAGAGAATTTTGGAGGGAAATGGAAAATTTCAGATCTGAATTCTGTTCTTCCAATTGTGATTAGGGTTTGGCTTTTATATGGTGTGTTAATGATGTTGCTAATCCAATCATGCCTTGGTTAATCAAGATTAGGGATATATGAAGTAAATTGAAAAATTGCAAAATGGGGTCCCATGCACATGCTACACGTGAACAATACCCATGCAAGCTTGGATTTCACTTAAAATCATTCAATAATCATCATGGAATTGGTATTTTGCTTGTAGCTTAAGCCAATTTTGAATTGTGAAATTTCCCTCCATTTTGCACATGTGTGAACAAGTGATCATATGAGCTTCTTCCATGCATGGAAAAGGTTGATTTGGAAAGTCTTGGTCATGAAGAGCATTTTGCAAAAAGAATGGACCAAATTGGAGCTTTGTATCAAAAGTTATGTCACTTTGAAGTTCCATGCATATCTTATGATCAAATGACCATAACTTCTCAACCATTCATCATATGGACATGATTTAGGACTTTTTGAAATGGGGAGACAAAGATATACAACTTTCACGTTCACCAAAAATCCATTTGAAGCTTCTTTGATGTTGGAAAATCAATTTGAATGTGAACCAAAAACTTGCCATTTTTGGAAACTTTGAATTACAGGTCATTTTCCATTTTTAGTTACTTTTGCCTTGACCTTTGAATCTTCAAGATAGATGTTTAACATGATGAATAGGGCCTATTTGAACATGATTGAGGTGTCTTAACTCATTTCCCCACCTCATAGCCCTCAGTTGACTGCACAGTTGACTTTTTGGTCCTCAGATGACCTGGAAATGCCTTGATGAACTTGGGCCTCTACCACTTGGTAAAATTGTTTCAAAATGAAACCCTAGATCATATAAGCTCTTTGTAATGATTGTGTGGTCTTCATCTCAAGAAAATGCCTCAACTTTTGCATAAAGGATTCTCTTGAAGCTCTTTGACCTGTTGACTGCTTAAGCTGCAAGTAACAAATGTTAATGATATATTTTTGTGCATTTTTGTTAGTAAACAAAATGAGAAAAGCAATGATATACAATTCAAGCATACCTGGTGATCCAAACCACTCACAAGGAGGTCCCGCCCAAAGGGAAAGGAAGCCAAGATGCTCATTGATCCTTGAGGATATGCAATGCAATGCTATGATGCCATGAGGGATCTTAGGGACAAAATTGGGGTCTTACAGATGCCCCTATTTAAGGTCATTCTAGCCGGAGAAATGAAGGTTAAAATCTTCGTCTCGACGGGATAGAATGGGCTTAAATAATAACAAAGAGACAAATTTTGCTCCCTAAGGGACCTCATGATGCAGATGTATGCATGCAAAACAAACAATGTGGGGATATGCGTCCACAAAGAAGAAAAGACATCCGGAGAAATGGACAATCCTTTGGAGTAATACACTCACCAGGAATAGAGACTCTACTGGGGACTCTCAAGGGGATAAAAAGAAGAAAAATGCGTGAGCAGGTCACGACTTGAAACTGGGACTTTATTGGGGAATAAAATGCGTGAGTAGGCCACGACTTGACATTGGGGGAAAAGAATTCCAAAGGGAATAAACCCAATGGAAAGACACCAAGCTGACTCGAAGATGCATGTGTTAATACCTTAGGATTGGCATTAATTTTGTAAAACAAATAATGTAATCATCTCTGTTGTTTTAATATGTTGGGTTGAAGAAGTTCAACATCTGGACCAACATGTCATGTACGATGTCACAACATCATGTCTGTGACATCGCACATGTGTAGAAAACTGAATTAATTAATTCAGTATATATTCTGGGATTAGTGAGGATATTTGGTGAATATCCCAACTCCCGTGTGGAGGTCTTAAAGACTCAATCAGAATATATATAGGCTCAAAATAAGGAGATATATATGGAGAGATTCTAGGATTGAAGACCTTGTTTGTAGCAGAAATTTTCTGCTGTATTTGTAACAGCAAAGAACAAGTTTGCTGCGATTTCTGAAGGCCCAAATCCAGTTGGGTGATTAGGTTATAAATAGCACATTGTAACCTAGTTTTTGTAAGCCTCTTAGAATGAATTTTTAGGCGTGTGTGTGAGGTAAACCTCCCAATCTGTGGGAAGGTTACCATGTGTTTCTCAGTGGTCAAAGCTGAGAGTATTTGTAACTCAAAGCCTGTAGGCAAGAGTGATTTTGTTCTTGAATGAAGCTGTAAAGCAAGTTCAAGGTGTGTTAACATTACATTGTATTTGTAGTGATAGGAATGGAAACTGGAGGTTTCTATCTAGGAGTTCCTAGGTATAGATTGCATTGGGTAGGGATTAAGTGAAGAGTTGTAAACGGGGGAGTTTAACTCTGAATTAATACTGCTAATAGTGGATCTTCTTCCTGGCTTGGTATCCCCCAGATGTAGGTCATGTTGGACTGAACTGGGTTAACAATTTCCTGTGTTTGTTTTTCCTTCTGCATGTGTTTTTATTACTGTCATAACTTAGCTGGTATTCCAGTCAGCTTATCAAGATGATAACAGATCTGGTATATAGCCTTCTGTTTGAATGTCAATCAGAATGTTGTAACATTCATCAATGACAGCGTATACTGAATAATAAGCAGGTTAATTTCAGTTCAGTATTTATTTAAGTCTGTTCATTTCAAGGATAACAGACCTGGCCGAAGGATCATTGTGAAACTGTCAAACTGGATGTTTTGACAGTTGATACTGGAAGCTGATACTGAAGTAGAGACTAGTTGGTCTTTTACAGTACTGCAAACTTAGCACAGTCCGTTTCCAGGAACATAACAGAACCAGCATATGGTCTGGCTGTCGAACTGAATGTTGTGACATTCATTCCCAACAGCATGTGCTAAAGTGTAGGATGATTGGTTTTTCTGTTTCAGTATTTTTCTCAAGCCATTCTTCAGGGATTCAACAGCTGAGCTAAAATCCAGGAAACCAACTACTAACCTACAATTAATGAACCTAACAAATAGCCTAGTTGTTAGCAATCTAATAAGTGGTAATTAGATTAACGTGTTCAACCTTTAATTCAGGAAATACAAGTAAAAGACAAACACACTGGAACAATGTAACAGATGATGTCCAAAATCAACAGTAAGACATCATGCGGATAACTGTGTAAGAAAACAACAGAAGTGAGTGCTAGGATTGATCTCTGTTGAGTATTTCTTCCTGATGCACAGAACCAGGTGTTCATCCATTCTAGGGTGACATAGAATGAGATGTCGTGACATCTGTGAACGAGTGCATATTAGTATAGTGGTTAATAACTGTCTTGCTGTATTAGTTACAATGTTAGATCAGATGTCATGACTTGGAGTAGAACATCTGAATTCTGACTACACCAGAATTTCAGCATGTGTTGGGGAATACGCCAACACAGCAACACTATCCACAAAGGATACCTCGGATAAAAATCCGGACTCGGGCTGGGGAAAGATTTGAACAAAACATCCCTGCCGGGAAAAATGCATTTATTGGGGAAAACGCCAACACAGCAACAACTATCCACAAAGGATACTTCGGATAAAAAATCCAGACAAAGACAATCCACTCGGGAACTCCATTGGGGATGTCTGGAACAAAGAGACTCTCTTGGGGAAAATCACCAAGATGAGATGTTACCGGTTACTGGGTAACAAGCTCGGGAAGAATGAATATCAAAGACCAGTATAAGGGTGAGAGTTATCAATCAACCAAAACATCTGAGGAAGACCTAAAAAGGTACATATCAACTCAGGGAAATCTGACTCCACAGGGGACCAAGGTCATAATAGGGAGCAGAAAGGAAGGAACACCAGGGATACCGGTTACTGGGTATATAATAGGTGACCGACCAAGGCGTGAATTGATGTGTGTTCCAAAACAATCATCATCCTGAAGAAAGCAAAACGCAAACTTGTTTACTGGATGGATATTCGATTCCACAAGGAATACGAATCTTACTCAACCGGGGAAGAACAAAACTTCGACTGAAGAGTGCATGAGATATATTATCTATTACCGTCAGAACGTAGATAATATACTCGCATGGAAGATTATCCACAACCGGTTACTGGGTTAATAAAGGATAAATCGACCGAAATCTGACTCCACAAGGGACCAAGGTCATAATAGGGAGTAGACAGGAAGGGACACCAGGGATACCAGTTATTGGGTATATAATAGGTAACCAACCAAGGCGTGAATTGGAGAATATTCCCAAAACACTCATCATCCGAAAAGGAGGGCTGAAAAAGCAAACTCAATTTACTGGACGGACATTCGATTCCACAAAGGAAATACGAATCTTACTCGACTGAGGAAGGACAAAAGGCTTCAACCGAGGAGTGCATGAGATATATTATCTATTACCGTCAGAACGTAGATAATATACTCGGATGGAAGATTATCCACAACCTGTTACTGGGTTAATAAAGGATAAATCGACCGAAAAGAAAGGACATCGGGATACCGGTTATTAGGTATATAATGATGACCAACCAAAAGGGGGCAACAAACACTACCGGCAAACGGTAAATGAAAGAGGACCCGCTGGGGATAAAATTGCTTACTCAGAGCAATTATCCACAGGAAGGAGGGAATATCAAGACCGAATACTGGATAATGATAACCGTCAAATAGAGGATTACATCTACCGGATACTGGGTAGAAAACCACAGAAAGATAACCGTCATCAACTAGGATGAACAACAAAGGGTTAACTCTGCAAAGGGGAGGAAAATAGGATTTACAACTACCGGTTACTGGGTAGAAAACCAACAGACTCAGCTGAGGATAAAAAAGAGTAGGATTTACAACTACCGGTTACTGGGTAGAAGACCACAAACTCTGATGGGGAAAACAACTGTAGGATTTACAACTACCGGTTACTGGGTAGAAGACCACAGACTCAGCTTGGAAACAGGGGTTTACAACTACCAGTTACTAGGTAGAAAACCGCAAAAGATAGGACTTATAACTACCGGTTACTGGGTAGAAAGCCACAGACTCCGCAAAGGGGAGAAAAAGGTATATAGGATTTACAACTACTGGTTACTGGGTAGAAAACCGCAAAAATAGGACTTATAACTACCGGTTACTGGGTAGAAGGCCACAGACTCCGCTGAGGATAAAATGAATGATTGTCGGTTACTGAGCAATTTTTTCATTTATACCACAGGGAAGCACAAGAGACAGTCACAAGGCGCCAATTTAGGATCAAACCAAAAAGGCAAACTGAATCAAGACTCATCCTAATGAGGAAATAACTCAATAGGGAAACCCATCCCAATATATATGTTGGGGGGAACGAAAACAACCGTCATCCACGAGGATATAACTCAGTGGGGAGTGCAGAAGGAAAGGTAAACACTTTCTGCTTAAGGGGCTGACTCTATATTGAGAGAGATCAGACACACCCATCTGCTTCGGGAGATCTACTGGAGAGATTTGTATCACCAATCAGCAGGAGACAACAAACAAAAGATATAGGGCAAAAATGCAACATGAATATCTGAATGTTATGATTATGCATGTATATGCATGGTTTATGTATGATGAATGCTGACAAACAGACATATCTAACACAAACAGGTCCAGGAATCACCACCCGGTACTACCCCTCAAGAGGGAAGCCAAAATCACCAGAGAGCAAATGATCTGCTGGAGATTGGAGATGCCAGGGAAACAACAAAATCTCTCTGCAAGGGAGAAATCAATAATCATCCCGGCTGGGGAGAGGAGTCATAACAAGACCATTTTCACCACACGAGTAGCTCTACTGAGGAGACTAACTACTGGAGATAAGGGATTATGGGGATAACCACCCAAAACAAACCTTCCAGGGAGGACACACCTGCCGAGGATCAGAGATATAAGGAAGTCACAAAATCTCTGGGGAGTGAATCAACAGTCAACTCAGCTGGGGAGCAATGCATTACACTGGCAGAAACTGCCACCAAAGCAACTCCACTGAGGAATCAGAGATATCAAGAAATCACCAAATCTATGCAGGATGAATCATCAGTCAACTCTGGCTGGGGACACAAAGTCCAATGCACAGGCAAAAACTGCCACCAAAGCAATCCTACTGAGGAATCAGAGATATCACAAAATCTCTGTGGAGGGATGAACAACAACCACTCCAACTGGGAATCAGATCACGGCACAGCTAAATTCTGCTGGGGGCCACTCCGCCGAGGAAATTATCAAAGGGAGTGATGGATCTCTGTGGGGTACAACCACCGATCAGAAGCTTCCAAAGGTCAAATGGACCAAGAACTCTCACCTGCTGAGGAGGAAGGAGGCTAAACACCTTGACCACACACTCTGCCTGGGAGGAAACACAAAAGGCTCTGGAGGAAACATTAATCACAGCCGGAGAAAAGAGTTCATTGCACAGGCAGATACTGCCACAAAACAACTCTGCTGGTGACTTCACTAAGGAAGACATGAGAGGCCACTGGTGGTCAAACACCAAGTACCAAACTCAACAAGGAAATCACATCCTGCTGAGGAGAGAAGATCTCTGCTCTGCTGCTGCATGGGAGAATGGTGAACATCTCGACAAGCATACCACTCAGGGATGAACCATCACAGATAAAGTCAAACACACCAACAAACTCTGGCGGGGATATATCCGAGGAAACGAGGGGATTCTGGGGATCAACCACCAAATACCGAATCTTCCAAAAAGAATACCTCTGCTGAGGAAGAAAGACTACTGCTCTGCTGAAGAGATGAAGGTTAAAATCTTCAACAAGCACTCTACTTGGGGAACAAACCCACAACAAGGTTCAACAAGCAATCTACTGGGGATAAACCACAACAGGGGCTCGGTGAAGGAAGATACAGTCATGCCAGGAATATGAACAAATGTCTTACCCTGTTGGAGATCATACCACCCTTGGGAGTGCACTGAGGATCTCCTAAGCATCTTTTTATCATTGTGAATGTTCACTTTGTTTAAAAACAAGTTATGAAAAATTCATTTTTCAAAACAATGATATTTTATCAATTAAAACATGCAAAACATTTGTTGAGTAGAAACAAATAAGAGTGCAAATAATTGGATAAAGGCTCAAATTTATTTGATGGAATGATAGCCTCCAAATGGCAAGACTCTATATATTTTTACAAGTTTGAAATTGGTGATATATATTGGAAAAGGGCTACATTGAACATAATGACCATTTCTCCACCAATTCCGAATTCGATGTATTCGAAGCTTCAATTGACGACGAATGAATCAGAATCTTTGACGGATGACAGATGTAGAACAAAGTCTTGTCAAAATGCAGTTACTTGCCAAACCCCTAATTTTTGCCTAGATTGCCCCAGGAAGAGGTACTCATTCTAGCGGGATGCAAATATCATTTTTTATGTCTCTAACTTTTGCCTGAATCGCCCTTTCGGGTTTTCAGTCCACCGAGACGCTCATTTTTGCCTAAGCCACCCTTTCGGGTTTTCAACTTAGCGAGTTATTCTCTTTTTTTTAGGAGAAGTATTTCTTGACTGCATCTGAATTCACAGGACGAGTGAAATCCTCCCCATCCATAGTTTGGACTCCACTTGCCCCTGGAATCGGGCGCGAAAGACAAGACTTTCTTGAGCACGAGGTCACCTTCTCGGAACACTCGAGGCTTGACCTTCTTATCAAAGGCTTTCTTCATCCTCTGTTGATATAACTGACCATGGCACATGGCAGTCAATCTCTTCTCTTCGATTAAGTTTAGATGGTCGTAACGACCCTGAATCCATTCAGCATCGGTCAACTTGTCCTCCATCAAGACTGGGAGTACGACCTCCTGTAGCACCTCAAATTTTCACCTACCATTTTGTACATACATTTTCATATTAGGTCATTAACATTACATAGTCCACTGCATAACATTGCATTGTCATTTGCCCAAGTGCAAGTCATCAGACAAGATTAGGTCAACTGGTCAGGAGATCCAGTCAATTCCTATTGAAGCAAAGCCCTAGGGTTAATTCAACAAGTTCACATGACCTAGAGATCATTTTGAAGTGGTTTGGCCAAGGATTGGATGATCAAAGCTCAATAGTCAAGCTGGATTTCATCTGAAACCCTAGAAAGTCAACTGTGGTCAACTGTGCCTAAATTCATGGATTTGAAGGTGGGAGATGGTTTGAAAGGCTTCATTCATGTCCATACAAGTCTCATTTGACATGACAAAGATCAAGATTGAAGAATTTGAGGTCAGATGAAAAGTTTCCAAAAATAGTAAGTGACCTGTAATTTCAAACTGCCAAAAATGAAAAGGTCTTCTCCTCAAATTTACATCATCATACAAGCTTCAAATGGAATTTTGTCCAACATGAAAGTTGAATATCTTGCTCTCACCTTTCCAAAAAGTCCAAGAACATCCATTTCTCATGTGTAGTTGGCAAGTTATGATCAAATCATTGTCAAGAAATTTTGAACTTCAACAAGGCATAACTTTCACACCAAAAGGCCAATTCATGTGGTTCTTTTTGGAGCAATCTCCATTTGACATGCTTTATCATAATCCTTCATCACATTTCATCAAAAATCATCACACAAAAATGGCATTTTTTAAGTGAATTAATTTGAATTTTGGTGGGAAAAGTTGAATTTGAAAAATAAGCATTGCATTCATTTTCAACCAATGTTATTTGCATCCAAACTGATTTTGAAGCCCATTACAAGTGAAACTCGGCACTGTTCATGCCATGCACATGCATATAGGGTTAATTGCCAAAATTTGCATAACACTTGATTTGATTTTAATTCCAATTGCATGGCTTAATGGTGATTAGCATACATGATTAATAGAGCATATATATAACTAATCCTAACAGAAATTGCATCAACAATAACCACTTTTTCCAAATCTAGATCTAGAATCAAATTTCTTCTCTCAAACTTTATTTGCAATTTCTTCACACAATATCCATTCATCTTGCTAAATTCATGTTACTGAATTGTTCTTGAGTGAAAGTAGCAGGTGGAATCGAAGCCAATAGTGTGAGATCAAAGCTTTCTTCAAGCTTGAGCATCAATGGTGATTTTAAAGGGAGCTGGATTCGTGAACTATTAGGATCTAAATTCTTCTCCAAACACATCCACAAGAATTGTAGAAGGATCTTGGAACTTCACAAGCTTGGAATTAAGCCAAATTCAACCTCTGTTCTTCAACAGGTAGGAATTCGAGTTCTCTATTTCTGTGATTCTTGGTGATATTCATGTAGAGCCTAGTTCAGTGATGATGCTGATATGAATTTCGAAAAAAATGGTGCTGTTTTGAGTTAGTTAGGGTCGATTGAATGTTTTGATGCTGAATTTATTTGCTTCGATCCATGCTTGCCTTGTTGTTTCTTGATGAACGGAATGTGGATTTGTGATGTATGAAGTGAGAGCTACACGATGATGTGGTTAGATTCGACTTACAAGAAATTTATTCTTGAGCCTGGGTTTCATGGATGAACACGATGAAGGCTAAGCGTTTCTGTTTCCAGAACGCGTGTAGATCCATTAGGTCACGTTTTCATGTGCTGCGTGTTGTTTTTAGAAGACGCGTTGTGATTGGTCATGCTGTTTAGCCATGCTAGCACGCGATTGGTCCGTGGTTTTGTTGACTGGGCGTTGGCCTCTCCACTTAAATGAACGCTGAGTTTTGTACTCAGCAAGCGCGCCAGGTTTTTGAAAGCACATGGATCGATTCCATGCTGAAGCACTTCCATATATTGCTTTATTGTTTTTTTTCATTTCACCAACCATATTCATGCCATGCCATTTCATTCCTTTTTATTTTTTCTCCACCTTAAAAAAATTCATAACTCACAAAATAAATGTCCAATTTACATGAGATTTTTTCTACCATGATCCCTGTAATCTCTACTATTTTTTGATGATTTTTACACAAATTGTGCACGTGAGGATTTCTGTTTTGGCTAGGGTTTGTTCATACATGTCATTTGTTGCCCCTTGTTTACCATTTTGATCATGAAACCTTGATGCTTAATTGGATGGAGCTGAAATTTTGTGTGCATAATCTAGACACCTTGAGGAGCATTTTGGTATATAGTTTGTGATTTTTGCATTCCTGGATTGTGAGATATGACCTGATCTTTGGAGGTGTGACAATTTGTGTCACACCATTTCATGTCCAACTTCTTGATTTTTGTTACCATGCCATATGAACTCGAAATGATCTGAATTTTTGCATGTTGAATCTCCTGGATTTTAAGTTTGAATGTGAATTTTTGTGGATATTTTGAGTGCATTTCCAATTTGATTGAGATTTTCTCCCTTGTTTGACCAATTGTGAACCTTTTGTGAGTCATGATTTCATATGTTTTGTGAAATTCTTGTGGTTTATTGGATGGACTTGAAATTTGGCATGTGTATTATAGACATCTTGAAGTTTGCCATGGCTTTTATTTGGTTCATTTATCTTATGCCAATTCTGTTTTATCCTTGCTTGAAGTTGATGCATGTTTTGATGCCTTGTATGAGCTTGCTTGAGTATGCTTTGACTTGTTGAACTTAATTGACTTGCTTCCTCTTATCCAAATGACTTGAAATTTGGTGTGTAGGCCATGTTATGAATGTTGTTTGACCATGAATTTTTTGGGGATTTATTGAAATGTTTGTGAGTTGATTTGATTTGAATCATTCAGTTTGGTTCTATGAGCTTCAAATTGCATGCCTTGCACTCTTTGCCTCATGAAATGATAATGGTTGATGATATGAATGTGAAACCACTTGGATTTGTTTCCTAATTGATTGATCTTGATTTTTGATAATTTTCATGTTCTGTTTTGACTTTTTGTTCTCATGTTGACCCTAGTCTTGTACTAGTGGTTAGTGCTTAATGTTTGAGCTTTGTTTCAGGTCAAAGAGCACAATTGCTTATGCTTGATGATGTGCATTCAATTGGAGTTGGTTTATTGTTTGTTTATGGCTAACCTGGAGTTTGTTTTGTAGGCATTGAGACTTGCACTTATGCCTTGTGGCTTGCACCTTTGTGCATTGATGCTTGTTATCTGTTTGTGCTGTGGACTTGTAATTTTCTGTTTGACTTGTGTTTGTCTGGTATACTGATTATGTTGGATTGATTTCAGGTACCTTAGTTGCTATAGTTCCCTTGTGAACTTGTGTTTTCTTTGCTTACTAGCTTGAGCATCGAGGTATAATGATCTCTTCTCCATGTAGTCTGGAAGACCTGGCCTGTTACTTGGCCAGGCACCTGTCTGAAGTCCTCCTTAAGAGGCAATGTTTGTGCTTGTTTACTTTTGTCCCCAAGCAGGAAAAGACCTTTGATAAGGCAATTGGCAGATAAAAGAGATGTGTAGTCCATCTCCTGCTCTTCAGTTGAGTCATCCCTCTGCTCACACCACTGTGTTGATGCATTGTGGATAGTAACTGTTAGATGCCCAAAAGTGCTTATTAGAGCTATCATATATGGGCATCTTTCACTCTTTTTCCTTGCTAAAACTGTCAAAACCACATTTGTTTTACATGGAATGCATTACATTGATAAACAAGCTTGGTGCCTTTGATTTGTGTGTTATTGTGCAGGAAAGACATGAACTAATTGAAAATGAAGACACAAGAAAATTGGCAAAGGAACCAAAGAATACAAGCATTTCATCAGCCTGCTCGCTAGGCGAGGCTGTGGCGAAGCATTGGTTCGCTAGGCGAGTTCCAGGCGAACAGCTCCAGTAAATTGTCAAATTAATTCGCTAGGCGAGTTCAAGGCGAAGGTGGTAGCGAGTTCATTCTGTTTTGGTGAAAAACGCAGCCAGCACTCACTCGCTAGGCGAAGCTCTAGCGAGTCCCCAGCGAGCATTCCAGTAGCAAAACCTCTCAACCTCGCTGGGGCGAAGGTTGAAGCGTGTCCTTCGCTAGGCGAAGGTATGTTCGCTAGGCGAACATGACAGTTCAGCAGGCCCTGTTTTCTCTGGGCGCAGGGGCCTTTTGTGCCCATTTTAGACCCTCGCTAGGCGAGCCATTCTGCTCGCCTAGCGAACATGACAGCCCAGCAGTGGTCTATAAGTAGCAGGTGCCACTTTTGAGCACCATACCTCATTTTTACCAACTTTTTCCACTTTTGTACTTTCTTCTAGATATTTTTGCAGCATTGTTCTTGGGATTTTTATGCCCTAGTTTTCATTTCTCTTCATCTTAGAACCATCTTCTACAAAAAGAAGGTGGATTCCCATCCAACTTCGATTATCCGACTTGGATGTTGATCAACCTTCTTTCCTTACTTGCCGACCAAGCTACCATGAAAATGAGTAGCTAAGTCATCCATTTGTCAAGGTTAGATGTAGGTGATTACTAGCTTTGTGTGTAAATGTAAGGATCCTCATATGTAAACTCTTTAACGGTAAATATATGATGAAAACTTTGTTTCTATTTAAAACTCTTTGTGTTGGTTTATGATCGAGAGATGTTTACCGACTCTTGACCTAGGTTTTCATCCAAACTTGTTTGTTAGCTAGAGATAGTAACGAATGATTTTGTTCACCATAAGGTTGAACCAAAAAGTTGTCATTTTGATAGATTGTGTTCGAGAGAAACAATGGATCAAAATGGCAAAACTCACAATATGTGTTCGAGAGAAACATATTGAGAGGACTTTGTGAAATGATTTATCATCTAAAGGAGTTTATAAGATTGTTGACCGAGCAAATACATGCAAAGTGATCATTGAAACCTAACTTTGACAATATTTCTCATTTAATCAAACCATAACTTTTACCGCAATTTATTACTTTTTATGCAAGATAACTTGATTAAAACCAAAACCCTATTGTTACATTGAGCTAAGATTAATACAACCATCGAACGGCGGTGATATCTTACAATCCCTGTGGATACGATAACAAAAACCCAACACGAAATATACATCTCAACAAAATGGCGCCGTTGCCGGGGATTGTAAATTGATATTGCGAGCATCGCAATGGTTGTTTAAGTTTTAGCTTGTGAATTTTTGACTTGTGCTTGTAATTTGTTTGGTTTAGTGTGCAGCTTACGTTTTATGCGAGGGCAAATCCCTGTGGACGAACTTCTTTTTGATCCTGAGATCGAGAGAACCGCAAGGAGGCTCAATAGCAAAACGAGACGTAGGAGGCAACAGGCTAGACAACGCCAAGAGCAAGGAGAAAGTTCTTCAACCACAAATCCACACCCATTCATACCAAACATGGAGCCACAACCACCACCACCTATTTCTACTCCATGTATCAATAGTCCAAGGAACACCGCTTAGTTTGCCAACCACACAGGAAGGCAAGCTGAGATGAAGACGGGAACTCTGAATTTATTATATGGGAGTCCATTCACCGGAATGGACCATGAAGACCCATTTGCTTTTCTCACAAAATTTTATGAGATAGCATTGGCTGCCGGAGTGGATCAGGCTCAGGAGCTTCCGTTGTTCAGACGATTATTTCCCCACGCTTTGCTCGGTAAAGCAAAGGATTGGTATCTCGATCAAACACCAGCCGTAATGACAGACTGGAACGTGTTAGAAGAGAAATTCATTGAAAGATTTTTCTCCCATAACCGATTCATGGAATCAAAGACGGCCATCTCGGTGTTTTCTCAAGGAACCAATGAATCTTTGAATGAAGCGTGGGAGAGATTCAAGTCCATGCTTAGGAAATGTAAAGGGCATGGATTTGATGAATTAACTCAAATCCATATCTTCAGAAATGGACTTCAACCAAACTGCAAAACGTTGTTGGATGCCACTTCGGGTGGCTCGTTGATGTCAAAAAGTGCCGAAGAAGCCACCAACATTATCAATCGAATGGCTTTGAATGATCTTCAGAGTCAAAGTCGTGGAAATTCTTTGAAGAAGGCGGGAGTGCTTGAGTTAGGGACGAATGATGCCATCCTTGCCCAAAACAAGCTCATCTCACAACAAGTGGAACTCTTAACGCAACAAATCAAAGAGTTAAGAGAACCGTCAAAAGCTAAACAAATAGCTTGTTGTGAACTTTGTAAAGGTGAACATGACACCGGATTTTGTCCACCTCCCGGTTTTGACGAAGTAAACTACATGGCCAATCAACGCGACTATCAACCGAGACAACAACAACCTTATCAACCGCACCCTCAACAACAACAACAACAACAATTCCAAGGGAACCAAGGGTTCCAACCTAGAAGCAACTATTATCATAACCAAGGTTATGGAGGTGGTTCTTCTAGCCGTCAAAACCCTCCCCAAAATCCGTATCAATCTCAACAACCGCCGGTCGTCAATTCTAAATTGGAAGAGACATTGACGCAATTCATGCAAATGTCAATGGCCAATCAAAAGAGTAATGACGCGGCCATAAAAAATCTTGAAACTCAAGTTGGGCAACTTGCCAAGCAACTCGCTGAACAACAAACCGGTCCTTCTTTTTCGGCTAATACGCAAACAAATCCTAAGGAGCATTGTAAGGTGATTATGACGAGAAGTGGGAGGGAGTTGGGTAGTGAGAATGAAAAAAGAGTTGAGAGTGAACAAAGAGAGAAAGAGAAAGAAATTGAGGAGGAAATAGTGGAGGAAAATGTTGATGGTGAAATAGGAGTGTGGAGTGATGAGGAAGTAGTTGAAAAGAATAAAAATAATGGTGAAGTTGAAAAAGAAAAAGGTGTGGAGATTGAGGAAAATAAAAGTGATGAGGTAATAAGGGAGGTAGTGAAGAAGCCTAGATGGAAAAGTGCTAGAATTGCAAAGGGAAAGGAGGTAGTGAGCGCTACTCCGGTCCAAAATCTTCCTTATCCTCATGCTCCTTCCAAAAGGGAGAATGAACGGCATTACGCCCGGTTCATGGATATTTTTAAACAGTTGCAAATCAACATCCCGTTTGCTGAAGGCTTGGAACAAATGCCAAAGTATGCCAAATTCATGAAGGACATACTAACCAAAAAGCGGAGGTATACGGAACCGGAGACCATCGTCCTTGATGCGAGCTGTAGTGCCATTATTCAAAGGACGCTTCCTAAGAAAGAGGTTGATCCGGGAAGAGTTACATTGCCGGTTAAAATTGGTGACGTGTATGTCGGAAAGGGACTTATTGACTTGGGGTCGAGCATTAATCTTATACCTTTGTCAATTATCAAGAGGCTTGGCAACATCGAGATTAAGTCCATCCGAATGACATTGCAATTGGCGGATAAGTCGACGACCCATCCTCATGGCGTAGCCCAAGATGTGTTGGTGAAGGTCGACAAATTCTTTTTCCCGGTGGATTTTATTGTAATTGATATGGAGGAAGATGATGATGCTCCGCTAATATTGGGCCGACCATTCATGAAGACCGCAAGAATGATGATAGATGTTGATGACGGTTTAATGAAGGTGCGGGTTCAAAATGAGGAAGTCACATTTGATCTATTCGAGGCGATGAAGCATTCCAAAGATAGAAATGATAGCTTTCGCATCGATGTGATCGAAGACGCTATTATAGAGGTTTCAAAGCATATTCATGAGATATCTCCTATGGAGTTAGCTCTTGACGAGTCATTGGAGGTTTTCACTGTTGAAGAGGAGCTAGCTCTTGAGGAATGCTTAAAGGAACTTGATAGTTTGGAAGACCTACAATTGTGGGAAGTAGAGGAAGAAAACTTGAAGAAGGAGGTCATTGACGAGAAAGCGCCAATTGAATTAAAAGAGTTACCTTCGACTTTGAAATATGTGTTTCTAGATGAGACCGAGGCAAAGTCGGTCATCATAAGCAACCTCTTGACAAAAGAAGAAGAAGCCCGTCTAATCATTGTGCTAAAAACCAATCAAGAAGCTATGGGTTGGACTCTTTCCGATCTAAAAGGAATTAGTCCATCCTATTGTATGCACAAGATTTTGATGGAGGAAGATTTTAAGCCGGTGGCTCAACCACAACGCCGCTTAAATCCTACGATGAAGGAGGTTGTAAGAAAGGAAGTGGTGAAGCTATTGGATGCGGGAATGATTTACCCGATCTCGGATAGTCCGTGGGTTAGTCATGTGCACGTGGTTCCGAAGAAGGGTGGAATGACCGTAATCCGAAATGACAAAGACGAATTGATCCCGACTAAAGTTGCCACGGGGTGGAGAATGTGTATAGATTATAGACGGTTGAATACCGCGACTCGTAAGGACCATTTCCCACTCCCATTTATGGATCAAATGCTTGAAAGACTATCGGGCCAACAATACTATTGTTTTTTGGACGGCTACTCCGGGTACAACCAAATTGCGGTTGACCCGGTTGATCATGAGAAGACGGCTTTCACGTGTCCGTTTGGAGTGTTCGCATACAGAAAAATGCCCTTTGGGCTGTGCAATGCATCGGCGACCTTCCAACGATGTGTCCAAGCCATTTTTGCCGATCTGATAGAGAAAACAATGGAAGTCTTCATGGATGACTTCTCGGTATTTGGTGGGACGTTTAGTCTATGCTTGGCAAATTTGAAGACGGTGTTGGAAAGGTGTGTGAAGACCAATTTGGTGCTAAATTGGGAAAAGTGTCACTTCATGGTGACCGAGGGGATCGTGCTAGGCCACAAAGTCTCTAAAAGGGGGCTTGAAGTGGATAGAGCTAAGGTTGAAGTAATTGAAAAATTACCCCCTCCGGTGAATGTGAAGGGCATCCATAGCTTTTTGGGGCACGCGGGGTTCTACCGGCGCTTCATCAAGGACTTCTCAAAGGTGGCTAAACCTTTGAGCAATTTGCTCGCCAAAGACCAGGTATTTCTCTTCACCGAAGATTGTTTGCAAGCTTTTGAGGTTTTAAAAGAAAAATTGGTTACCGCTCCAATAATAGTCGCTCCCGATTGGAATGAAAATTTTGAACTAATGTGTGACGCGAGTGACTATGCTGTTGGAGCGGTACTTGGCCAAAGAAAAGACAAAACTTTTCATGCGATACATTATGCGAGTAAGGTTCTTAACGAGGCTCAAATAAATTATGCCACAACGGAAAAAGAACTACTCGCAATAGTGTATGCGCTAGAAAAGTTTAGGTCTTATCTTATAGGGTCTAAAGTCGTTGTGTATACCGACCACGCGGCGATTAAGTATCTGCTAACCAAGCCGGATTCGAAGCAAAGGCTCATCCGTTGGATCCTCTTGTTACAAGAATTCGATGTCGAAATCAAAGACAAGAAGGGGTCGGAAAACTTGGTAGCGGATCATTTATCCCGCTTAGTGAATGTCGAGGTTACCGCATCTGAAAAGGAAATCCGGGAAGAATTTCCTGATGAAAAACTGTTTAAGGTTCAAGTTAGGCCGTGGTTTGCAGACTTTGCAAACCACAAGGCTAGTGGTTTTGTGCCTGCCGACCTAACTTCGAACCAAAAGAGGAAGTTCCTTTCGGATGCGAAGTATTATGTTTGGGATGACCCATACTTGTTTAAGTTGGGTAGCGATAACCTGTTAAGGAGATGCGTAACTGGTGATGAAGCCCAGAGCATCCTTTGGCATTGTCACAACTC
Organism: Lathyrus oleraceus; assembly: GCF_024323335.1. Lineage (NCBI taxonomy): Eukaryota > Viridiplantae > Streptophyta > Magnoliopsida > Fabales > Fabaceae > Lathyrus > Lathyrus oleraceus. The sequence goes on from NC_066585.1 coordinate 49,333,095, forward strand.
GCCTTATGGCGGACATTATAATGGGGTTAGAACGGCCACTAAAATTCTTCAATCGGGATTTTATTGGCCAACTATTTTCAAAGACGCACATATCCATGCGCAAAGTTGTGACAGCTGCCAAAGAAGCGGTGGGATAGGTAAGAGAGATGAGATGCCTCTCCAAAATATCCAAGAAGTGGAAGTGTTTGATTGTTGGGGCATAGATTTCGTAGGACCTTTCCCACCCTCTTATGGGAATGAGTACATGCTTGTTGCTGTTGATTATGTCTCTAAGTGGGTTAAGGCGATTGCCTCACCTCGGGCGGATGCCAAAACGGTGATAATTTTTTTAAAGAAAAACATATTTTCCCGTTTTGGAACCCCCCGAGTGTTGATAAGTGACGGAGGGTCACACTTTTGCAATGCACCTTTGGAAACAATTCTAAAACATTATGGTGTATCGCATAGGGTAACAACTCCGTACCACCCTCAGGCTAACGGGCAAGCGGAGGTCTCTAATCGAGAGATTAAGAGAATCCTAGAAAAAACCGTGTCTAATTCTAAAAAAGAGTGGTCCCAAAAATTGGACGAAGCATTATGGGCCTACCGTACGGCCTTTAAAGCTCCAATTGGCCTAACTCCCTTTCAATTGGTATTTGGTAAAACTTGCCATTTGCCGGTTGAATTGGAACACAAGGCCTTGTGGGCCCTAAAGTTTTTAAATTTTGAACATGAGTTGGCCGGTAACAAAAGGAAAGTACAACTACTTGAGTTGGAGGAGATGCGCAATGCCGCATACCACTCAAGTTGGTTGTACAAGGAAAAAGCAAAGAAGTATCACGACAAGAAGATCCGTAACAAAGAATTTGTGCCCGGACAATTGGTCCTATTGTTCAACTCCCGGTTGAAGTTGTTTCCCGGGAAGTTGAAATCAAAATGGTCCGGGCCATTTCGGGTGAAAGAAGTAAAAGAGTACGGGGCCGTTGTCATTGAAGACATGGACGAGAAAGATAGTTGGACCGTGAATGGTCAACGATTGAAAGTGTATCTCGGCGATCATGTGGATCGCGAGAGTTGTGCTCAGCCGCTCGATGCTCCTCTGTGAGCATCGCACCGTCGAGCTTAGCCGACGTTAAACAAGCGCTAGTTGGGAGGCACCCCAACATTGTAAGTATTTACTGCTTTATGTTTTATGTTGTATTGAGTACACTGTGCTAAACCCATGCTGGATGACTTGCAAGTGCTGCATTTGCCAATGCACTTGCTGTCATGCTCGCTTGCAGCTCGCTAGGCGAGACAGTAGCGAGCATGCTCGCTAGCAGCTCGCTAGGCGAGGCAGCAGCGAGCGCTGCAGTACTGTTTACTATTTAAATCTCAGCAGGGCCATTTTGCCCCAAACCTTCAAAAAAAATTCTGAACGGCTCTGCTGAGGAATTTGTGCAAGGCTTCTCAAACTCTTTCATTTGCATCTTTATCACCAACACTTGTTCGTTTCGGTCGATTGCGAACTCTTCTCACTTCACATTTCCGAATCCGTGTACCTAAGGTTTGCCCTACTACATTTTTCTTTTTGTTTGAACTCTTAATTTCCAAATGTGAATGGCAAATAAGATGAGTGTGGTATGGGAACATTTAGGTTGCATGTGGTATTTTGGAGTTTGCAATTTTTGGAGATTTAGGTTTTCAAATTGGGGATTTAGTGTTACTTTAGGTTTTGCATGCAATTAGGCAATCCCCAATAGCATAGAACGATTAATTTTCATGAGAAATCATTAGGTTTTGATGTGGGAACCATTAGAGTATGGGTATTGGGGGAAAAAACTTTGAAAATGCAGAAAACCCCAAAACCCGTAAGGTTCGCTAGCACTCGCTAGGCGAACCTGGGGCGAGCGTTCGCTGCCACTTCGCTAGGCGAAGCAGCAGCGAGCAAGGCAATATTTTAAATTATGCTTTGTTGGCTAATCTGTTGTTTGGTGTGTGTTGTTTCTTTGTATATTTTGCAGATGGAGTCAAGGTCTGGAGCTGGTAAGAAAAGAAAGGGAGCAGCTACTTCCCGGACCGTGCCTATTCAATTCGATACCGACAAGTTTGTCGGTCCAAAACAGGCTGCACGGTACATCGCTCTGGAGAAGTGAAAGATACTTCCAGAGAAGCGATTTCTGATCAACCCACAAGGCACTTACAGAACTTTCGCCGGGTTGATAGACGCAAAGAAGTGGGATAGGTTGATAAGTCCCATAGAGCATTACGACATTGCGACAGTGCGGGAGTTTTATGCTAACGCACTGCCCGACGACGACGAGCCCTTTACTTAGGTTTCTAGAGTTGTCGGGCGTGCAATTCCATTTGACCGGGATGCTATCAACCGAATCCTTGGGGAACCGCTCCAGCTGGGAGCTGACCAGAGAGACCATTACCACACCGACCTAAGGCTTCACCGAGATGTCCCTGCCATTACCGCCGACCTGCTTTTACCTGGGAAATCGGTTGAGCCGAACCCATCTGGGGTTCCAGTGAGGTATCACCGGGAGGACATGACTCCCATGGCTCAGCTGATACTGCTCTTGGTTTTGACCAACATCCTGCCTAAATCACACACCTCTACTGTGCCGATCCCAGTGGCACATTTGGTCCATTCCATCCTCACAAATGATGAGATAAATCTGGCGAGGATAATCGCCAATGAGCTGAAGACGGTGGTCGAGAGCGGGCTTAAGTCGGGGGCTCGTGTTAATTGTCCCCTGGCTTTCCCGTGTTTGATCATGAGCTTATGCGTTCAGGCAAGGGTGAGACTTCCGTCTCGTGGGCAGGTTAGGATCCCGGCACCTATCGATGATCGGTATGTGGCTAAATATTGTAGACCAAAGACTACCGGTGGCAATGCAGCCTCAGGAAGTACTCGGGCTTCTGATGGTCCTAGTGCTTCTACTCCCGGGCTTGATCCCTACCTACGAGCGGTGTGTGACTACAGTTTTGAGTGGATGGCGGCATCCCAGAGAGCTATGATTGATATGCACAACAGTATGCAGAGGTTGGAACTGCAAGGTAATGACCCCTCCGGTGCTCGAGCATTGTTGGCGCGTGAGCAGTTTATGCTTAACGCTAATTGGCCTGTGGACAGGCCAGTCTATGGTGAGGGGGTGGGCGCTGATGCTGATGATGCTGATGATGATGATGAGGCTACCGGTTCTGAGGCCGGTAGCGAGGAGGAGTCCTGATCCCTTAGTGGGTTAAGTTTTTGTATTTTTTCAGTTTTTATGTTAATTCTATTTGTATCTTCGGATTTTGTATTTTGACCATGGTGTTGTACTATTGGGGTGTTTTGTCCCCCATGAACAAATTTATATTTTCAGTTAATGTTATTTAGTTATGTTTTAATGTTGTGTGTTTAATAAATTTTTGGTTGATTGAGTGGCAAACCCTTCTAGATTGGTTGCTCCTCAAGAAGTACCCAATGAAGGTGCATCCGAGCTTGGATGGCAATGATAAGAATAAACAAGTGAATGAAGCTAAGGTACATGGTTACCGTCGGCTAGAATTTTAGAATGCATTAGGAACTTTACTCTTTTTGGTAAATTGAATATTGTCTTTTTGCAACATAATTGAATGAATGCTTCATCTAGAACTTAAAACCACAAATTGTGAGGAAACCTCCATTGTTCACTTAAATGCTGGATTCTAATAAGTTTTGTTGATTCATGTGATTCATTATTTGTCTTTTATTATTGTGAAATTGTGGAAGCAATTAGAAATGATCAAGGCACTTGTTTTCTTTCGAGCACAACTACATCCAAAAACAACTTACCTGTGAGCAGAGAGAGTATTTGTTAACCCCTTTGAGCCTAAACAGTTGAATCTCGGCTTGAAATAAAGCGAGATCTCAAAAATCTTTTTTTACAACCCGGAAAATCTTGATTATTGTTCTTTTGCCGTAAAAAGTTAAGAGCATTCACTTAGGGTGTGGAAGAAATAAGTTGGGGAGAACGAAAAAGAATTGGTAAGTACCACAACTCTTGAAAAAGAAAAGAAAAACCGAGCAAGCATAGAAAAATATATGTATAGAAAATATAGAAAAGAAACATCTGTTTTGTATATTTGATGTGAAAGAAAAGAACAAAAATAGAAAAAAAATGAAAATGAGTGCTTGCTTGGAAGAAAAATAGTGAAAAATAAAAATTGAGTTGTGGAATTTGTGTTGTGAAGGTTTCAAATAAGAAACAAATGAAACAAAGTCGAGTAGTGTGAATAATACTGTGAATGTCTCTTTTGCATCGGCACTTTCGTTTCAATGGCCTTAGAAATGACCCTTGTTTGTTAACCTAACCAAGCTTCAACCGAAAAGCCCTTAGTGATCTTTATGCTTCCACAGTACCATTTTTAATTGTTAGACATTGTATGAATCTATTTGATTTCTTCATTATTTGTTAGAGAGTGAGATTAGTCCCGCGGTTGCAAACGCACAAAATCTTCATTCCTTATTCGAAGAGGAGAGATAGGATGATTCATTCAGAATAGTATTGTTGTAGATAGATAAATATTTTGCATTGCTATTTAAGTTTTAGTTCTTATGTATTATTTTATTCGAACCGTTGGGAACTTGTATTTGGTGATTTCGCTTGTGTTTGAGTCGTTTATCCAACTTCGGAGAAACCAGTTTCTTAAAGCAAATCCTCTTGTCCTTCAAGAGGCATACTTTGCTTGAGGACAAGCAAGAATCTAGTTGGGGAGAGTTGTTAGATGCACAAAAGTGCTTATTAGAGCTATCATATGTGGGCATCTTTCACTCTTTTTCCTTGCTAAAACTGTCAAAACCACATTTGTTTTACATGGAATGCATTACATTGATAAACAAGCTTGGTGCCTTTGATTTGTGTGTTATTGTGCAGGAAAGACATGAACTAATTGAAAATGAAGACACAAGAAAATTGGCAAAGGAACCAAAGAATACTAGTTAAGGTATGCCCATTAGGTTCTATAAGTTGTCCCTGGTTGTTCCAAGAGACATCTAGTATGATGCCTCGAGATCTTCCTTGGACCACCCTTCGCATTACTGTGATGCCTCTTCGAATTTCTTCTTCCGCGGATACTTTACTAACTTCCTCATGTTGGTCATCAGCCATGTCTAACCTGTAATAAACCAAGGAAACCATCAAATATTAAATATAACTTATAATCAAAACAATTGAAAACAAAAAAATAAAGAAATCATGCATTATCAGATATAACTTATAATCAAAGCAATTGAATACAAAAATATAATGAAATAATGCATTATCACATATAACTTATAATCAAAACAAATGAAAAAAAAAATAAAGAAACCATGGATAATTTACCTAAGTCACTAACATCTCTTTCTTTTCTTTGTTGGAATATTAATCACTTGTTTCTTAGCAATGCGTACGGATGAATTGATCCAAATTCCCTCATTATGATCGTTTCTTATATATGACTCATCCGGTATAAGATCCTCAACTTCATCATTTCTATTCAACTCATTCCGTCTAATGCATGACTCATTCTCAACATCAATATCACATTGATCGACACCGCTATCATCAGTCACTTTGTTAGAGAAAAGCACTATAGACCATTTTGTACTCTTCGGGTCATTCACATAGAACACTTGTTTAGCTTGAGATGCTAGAATAAAAGGTTCATCTTTGTACCCCACCCTAGTAAGATCAACTTGCAAAAATCCAGACTTATCCATTCGTATGCCACTACTATTCACCCACTTGCAACCAAAGATGGGAATCTGAAACTTCTCGTAATCAAACACCCAAATGTGCTCAATAACTCCAAAATATGACAAATTTGCATATTTGGGGTTTAAGTCCTTCATACTTGATATATGCATTGCTTCAGCTAGCACGGTGACACCACTATTTTGCATAGTACTCTTATCATCTTGTTCTTTGGTATAAAATGTGTATCCATTAATTGAATATGCGCTATGAGAAAACACATGCAAACTTGGACCATATGCCAAACATCTCAACCTTTCTGTTACCGAAGAAGGATCTGAAGAGCGCTTCAAATAAATATGATCCTTCAACCATTGTATGAAACTTTGATTGTGCTCTATAACTATCCAATTTTCATTTCTGTTCGGATTTAACCTTCGGAGTACATCCTTGTGCATTTCAACATATGGCTCAACCTCATTATTATTGTGCAGAACATACAAATGAACTTGATCCCGTTCATCCCTTGATATTGTCACAATTTTATTCCCAATTAATTTTTTACCTTCCATTTTGTCGAAAATCTGAGCTCTGGGGAGTCCAATCGATTGAACGTTAGACAAATATTCAGTACAAAACTCAACAGCTTCTTTAACAATGTATCGTTCAACAATACAACCCTCTGGTCGACTTCGGGATTTCACGTACCCTTTTAATATTTTCATATACCGTTCAGCAGGGTACATCCATCTCATATAAGCTGGTCCACACAACTGTGTCTCTTTCACAAGATGAACAACTAAATGAACCATTATGTCAAAAAAAGACGGAGGAAAATACATTTCAAGCTCACACAAGGTAATTACAATCTCTTTTTGTAGTGTTGGTAAGATCTCGGGATCGATCACCTTACTACAAATTGACCTAAAGAAAAAACACAATTTAGTTATGGCACTTCTTACTTTTTCTGGCAAAATAGAACGTATACCTATCGGTAGAAAATGTTCCATTATAACATGGCAATCATGTGTCTTCAAATTCTTCAACTTGAGGTCTTTCATAGAAACAAGTCTTCTGATATCAGATGAGTATCCTTCTGGAACCTTAACTTCACTCAGAGACTTACACAAATTTTTTTTCTCCTTTCTAGATAAAGTAAAAGCAGCAGGTGGTAGATATGTTCGTCTTCCTTTCTTCACGGGTGCTAATTCAGTTCTCATTCCCATTTTTAACATGTCCTCCCTTGCTTTAAGGCCATCCTTAGACTTGCCTTTTATATTGAGTAATGTACCGATAACACTTTCAAATACGTTTTTTTCAATATGCATAACATCGAGAAAATGTCTCACGTACAAAGACTTCCAATAAGGCAATTCAAAAAATATCGACCTTTTCTTCCACCCACCTTTCACAATCTTATGTGCAAAAGGCTTGCCAAACTCAGTACGCACATCTTTCACCTTTTAAAAAACTTGTTCACCTGACAATGCGGGTGGAGCTCTACGATGTTCGGTGTCTCCATTGAATGCTTTTCTCCACCCACGGTAGTGATGTTTAGAATGTAAGAATCTACGATGACCGAGAAACACATTCTTCTGGCAAAGTTCCAATCGAATCGTATCGGTTCCGTCTTCACAAACAGGACACGCACGTTGACCTTTAATGCTATACCCAGATAGATTCCCGTATGCTGGAAAATCATTAATTGTGCCAAACAACATCGCCCTCAAATTGAAACTTTCTTTCCTATATCCATCATAAACCTCCACACCGTTCTCCCACCAAATCTTTAAATCTTCGATCAGAGGTGTCAAGTATACGTCTATGTCATTCCCTGGTTGTTTAGGCCCAGAGATTAACATAGATAACATCATGTACTTACGCTTCATACATAGCCACGGAGGTAGGTTATAAATCATAAGAATCACAGGCCATGTGGTATGTGAGATACTTTGAAGACCATGTGGGTTTATTCCATCAGTAGATAATGCCAATCGAAGGTTTCTTGCTTCTGATCCAAACTCAGGATAATCATTATCAATCTTCGACCACTGTGGTGAATCAGCCGGATGCCGATACATTCCATCAATAATTCTTTCATCTGCATGCCAAGTAAGATGTCTTGCATCGGTTTCACTACGAAACATGCGCCTAAATCTCGGAATTATCGGAAAATACCATAAGACTTTTGCGGGAGATAATCTTTTCTTATATCGAGACAAACCGCATTTAGGGCACTCAGTTAACATTGCATATTCGTTACGAAACAAAATGCAATCGTTAGGACAAGCATGTATCTTATCATAACTCATGCCAATAGAGCACAACATTTTTTTTGCCTCATAGGTTCGATTAGGAAGAACATTATCATCCGGTAGCATTTCTCTCATAAGGGCCAACAACTCTGTGAAACTTTTATCCGACCATCCATTGCCCGCCTTTAAGTTGTACAACTTTAATACCGCAGAAAGTCTTGAGAATTTAGTGCAACCTTTGTACAACAGTTTCTCTGCATCGCTTACCATCCTCTCAAACATTTCAGGACAATCATGAAGATCTTCTTCCAGTGCTTCTACAATCTCTTCAACTCGATCACAATCGTATGTTTCCGTGTCTTTGTCGTATGAAGCATAGGTCGTACTACTTTTTCCACTCGATTCAACATTCTCGTTAATTTTCTCACCATGAAATATCCAACACTGATAACTTTGATCAATTCCATGCCTCAGCAAATGCGATTTCAATCCATGTGCGTCAACCTTACCAATACAACAACAACGCAAGCAAGGACAATGCATTCGTCTGGGGTTTTCAGCGTGTTGAACAACATACTTAACGAATTCCAAAACCCCACTCTCGTACTCTTTGGTCATTCGATCGGCACAGATCCATGTTTTATCCATGGTTTTCCTACTTATTAAAGTAAACAATTAATCTAGACGAAAATACATAACTAAGGTAGTATCTTTGAACATTCAACTGGTCAAAACTATTATTCCATAGTAGTTTCAATGAACATTCAAATTGATTTCAAAATACATTCACCAAAATCCATTTAACATCCTAACTAGTATTCACCTGTCACCAAACTTTGTAGCTTGTTCTTTTCAGACTAGCATGAGTTAGTAAATTGATACACTAACTACTACTTTAACTCCTATTAGCATTTCAATAACTGATTTCAAAATACACTAATAAACCTTGTCCATTCAATATTAACTAACTTACTAACTTTATTTGCCAATTCAAACATGACTAACCAACTTTCCTAAATAACTAACTGAATCACATTTCAAATTTCATAACAGTCCTACTAACAAAACTATTCTAATTAATCTCTAACAGTCTCTGACACATAATTAACAGTTTCATAGCTAACTATCGAATCAACTCAACTAACAATCATATTATCAATAACCAACTAACTACTTTTCACTAACTTACTAACTTAACTAACATTTCAAACTAACACTTTAATTCCCTAAACACTAACTGATTCAACTTCAAAACCAACATTCAACCCTAAGGCAACAGAATAAACTTCAAAATCTCAAAATTTGGGTCATTTTATATAACTGAGTTTTCACACATAATACAGAACCAACATTGGTGATACAGAAAAATATGACTGAGTTTTCAACAGAACCAACATTGGTGATACAGAAAAATACAGAAAAATATAAAATGGGGCAAGAGTTTTCACACATAATGTTCATCTATAACACATTATATAAAATCAAATATCACTCACAAACCATAAACATTCACATATGCAAGAATGAATACAATGTAGTCATTACCTCTACTTCAACATGCATGTGGTACCAAAGTTATTTAGGGTTTGAGAAAGAGACTTACCAAGGTGTGGTTATGGTGAGAAGTACGTGAGCACCGCCGGTACAGTGAGAAGGTAGGGTTTGTTTCGCTGCCGGTATAGTGAGAAGAAATACGTGAGCACCGCCGGTACCAAAGTTATTTAGGGTTTGTTTCCAGAGAGAAATATGTGAGCACGGCCGCCGAGAGTGAGAAGGTAGGGTTATTGTGTGAGTTGAGAAGAAGGAAAACAAAAGCGCTTTTGTGGAAATGGCGTAAGTTTTTGAGGTGAGTGAAGAAGAGGGAAAACAAAGGAACAGAGAACGAAAGCGCTTTTGTGGTCTGAAAATTTAATTTTAATAAGACCTTAGACAGCGCTTTTGTGTAAAGCGCTTTCTAAGGTATGCCTAAGACAGCGCTTTCCAAAAGCGCTTTCTAAACCCCCCCTTAGACAGCGCTTTTGGTTTTAATTTTTTTTTTTAATTTAAAGACTTTAGACAGCGCTTTACCAAAAGCGCTGTCTAAAGTCTATATTTATAAGCGCTTTCTAAAAGCGCTGTCTAAGGGGGGGTCTTAGACAGCGCTTTTAGAAAGTGCTGTCTAAGACCCCCCATTAGACAACGCTTTTATTATTTTCTTGGAACATTTTCCGTGTTTGTTTTTAATTTTAACCTTAGACAGCGCTTTCTTTCAAAAGCGCTGTCTAAGATGCGCTGTTAAAAGTCATTTTTGGCGTAGTGATAACTTCATCCACTTTCGTCGTTCAAAAGCAGCAACCACGCTATGATACACCCCGGTTGGAGCCAGCCGGATAAACCTCTCAGGCAAAATGGTTCTCTTAATGAGGCTCTCGAATCGTGCCTCGTGTTCCTCACTTATGAACTTTCGGAATGAACGGGCTTGAGGAGGTGTCGTGGTTTTAGTTCTCTTAGACATCTGCAATCAACACCAGAACAACCACAGAATAAACATGGACAAGGTTAGCACACAAACAACACAGGAAACATGGCCCTGGAATTCACAGATCGCGGCGCGAAGGCCAGTTCGCGGCGCGAACTCTGCGAATCCAGGAAATCTCCCAGAGCTTCCTAGGGTTCCACAAGTGGGGAGTAATCTACTCCCAATCAATCAAAGTGCTCATCTCTACCCTAATCCTACTCTATATCAAACATGCAAAGTGATTTCAAGAGGTAATCAACAGAAAAATTTGATTTCTAACCAACCCTAAATGAAAAACCTAAAAAGGGTTGGAAAAGAGAAATTGAAGAGCACATACCTTTTGAATCACTTAATCTTGCTAACAATTGAGGATTTGACAAATGGGGAATGGAGAATTTTAAGATTTGGTGAGATTTTGAGAGTGGGGTGAAAGCGCGGCAAAGTGGTTTGAAATGAGGAATGTTTGAAATGAAAAAGAAATGACCTAAACAGTATTTAAGTGTTTCTGTCACGCAGAGTTCGCGAGGCGAACAGCAAAAAACAGAACCACTCAAAAAAATTTCATTCAGTTCGCGGCGCGAACAGGGGGTCGCGGCGCGAACTGCAAAAAACAGAACCCTCTTAAAATTTTCCATTCAGTTCGCGGCGCGAACAGGGGGTCGCGGCGCGAACTGCAAAAAACAGAACTTAAGAATTCTAAAACTTTAACAGAGCTAAACATCAAACAACAGAGAAAAATAGAATGCAAACTAACAATGTTGGGTTGCCTCCCAACCAGCGCTTTGTTTAACGTCGTTAAGAGCTCGACGGTACCTCGATTATCCTGATCCAAATAAGGAAAGGACACACACATCACGGTTTATGTCACCGCTATGATAGACTTTCAGTCTTTGACCATTGACAGTCCAGCTTTCTTGAGACTTTGGATCCTCTATCACAATGGCTCCATAATTCCGTACTTCCTCGACAACAAATGGTCCTGACCATTTTGACTTCAACTTACCCGGAAACAACTTCAACCTTGAGTTAAAGAGCAATACCATCTGTCCAACATGAAACTCCTTATGGTGGACCTTTCCATCATGGTATGCCTTTACCTTTTCCTTGTACAGCTTATTAGAATGGTATGCATCGTTCCTTAATTCCTCCAATTCATGGAGTTGACCTTTCCTTCTTTCTCCAGCTAGAGTGGAGTCGAAGTTCAAGAACTTAAGAGCCCATAATGCTCTATGCTCCATTTCCACTGGAAGATGACAAGTCTTCCCATACACCATTTGAAACGGAGTCAGCCCAATGGGTGCTTTGTAGGCAGTACGATACGCCCACAAAGCTTCATCCAGTTTTAAGGACCAATCTTTTCTTGAATTCGAGACTGTTTTCTCAAGGATCCGTTTGACTTCCCGGTTTGAAACCTCAGTTTGACCGTTCGCTTGTGGGTGGTAGGGAGTGGTCACCTTGTGCTTTACACCATAATGTTGCAGAACTTTTTCTAAGGGTGTATTGCAGAAGTGTGAGCCTCCATCACTTACCAACACTCTAGGCACACCAAAACGTGAAAATATGTTTTTCTTTAAAAATTTGATCACTGTTTTGGCATCGGCCTTAAGTGAGGCAATTGCTTCCACCCACTTCGAAACATAATCAACAGCTACTAGTATGTACTCATTTGAGAAAGAAGAGGGGAATGGGCCAACGAAATCAATACCCCAACAATCAAAAACTTCCACTTCTAGCATGTTGGTTAGAGGCATTTCATCCCGTTTTCCTATTCCTCCACTCCGTTGGCATGTATCACAACTCTTCGCATGTTCGTGTGTATCTTTGAATAAGGATGGCCAATAAAAACCCGATTGGAGTACTTTAGTGGCTGTTCTCAAACCACTATAGTGACCTCCATACGGAGAGTTGTGACAGTGCCAAAGAATGTCTCTTGACTCCTCAATTGTTACACACCGTCTCAAAATATTGTCTGCTCCTACTTTAAACAGATAGGGATCATCCCAAACATAATATTTTGCATCTGCCAAGAATTTCCTTCTTTGATTGCAAGTGAGGTCTTCCGATGTTAAACCAGTTGCTTTGTAATTAGCAAAATCAGCAAACCAAGGCCTCACTTGAATAGCATAAAGTTTTTCATCTGGAAATTCTTCTCTCACCTCTTCTTCTTTGTTTGTAATTTCTACATTGACCAAACGAGACAAATGATCTGCCACCAAGTTCTCGGAACCTTTTTTATCCCGAATTTCTAGATCAAACTCTTGTAATAAAAGGATCCAACGAATAAGCCTTTGTTTTGAATCCGGCTTGGTAAGCAGATATTTTATCGCTGAGTGGTCAGTGTAGATTACAACTTTTGAACCAATCAAATAAGCTCTAAATTTTTCCAATGCATATACTATGGCTAGTAATTCCTTTTCAGTTGTTGCGTAATTAACTTGTGCTTCATTAAGCACCTTACTAGCATAGTGTATGGCATGGAAAACTTTATCGCTTCTTTGTCCTAACACCGCACCAACTGCATAATCGCTAGCATCACACATGAGTTCAAAATCAAGGTTCCAGTTTGGTGCTACGATTATTGGTGCGGTGACCAACTTTTCTTTCAAATCTAAGAAAGCTTTAAGACATGACTCATCAAAAAGAAAAGGCGTACCTTTGTTGAGCAGATTGCTCAATGGCTTTGCGATCTTTGAAAAATCTTGTATGAATCTCCGGTAGAAACCGGCATGTCCTAGAAAGCTTCTTATCCCTTTAATGTTAGTTGGAGGTGGCAGTTTCTCAATAACCTCCACCTTGGCCTTGTCCACCTCTAGCCCTTCAGAAGAAATCTTGTGACCAAGTACTATACCCTCAGTGACCATAAAATTGCATTTTTCCCAGTTGAGCACTAGGTTGGTCTCCACGCATCTCCCCAGAACTACATCAAGGTGTTTTAAGCATAATTCAAAAGATGATCCATAAACAGAAAAATCATCCATGAACACCTCAATGCATTCTTCTATCAAGTCTGAAAATATAGCTTGCATACACCGTTGAAATGTGGCCGGTGCATTACATAATCCAAAAGGCATTCTTCGGTAAGCAAAGATGCCAAAAGGACACGTAAAAGCTGTCTTCTCATGATCTGCCGGGTTTACCGAAATTTGATTATACCCCGAATATCCGTCCAAGAAACAGTAGAAATTTTTGCCGGCGAGCCTCTCCAACATTTGATCCATGAAGGGTAGTGGGAAATGATCTTTCCTTGTGGCTTGGTTCAACCTTCTATAGTCAATACACATTCTCCACCCTGTCACTGTTCTTGTCGGAATCAACTCATTTTTATCATTTTTGATCACCATCATTCCGCCTTTCTTGGGGACCACTTGTACCGGACTCACCCATGCACTATCAGATATAGGATAAATCATTCCGGCTTCCAATAGTTTGACAACTTCTTTCCGGACCACCTCTTTCATTGATGGATTCAGACGCCTCTGAGGTTGCGCAACTGGTTTGAAATTCTCCTCCATCATGATCTTATGCATGCAATAGGCCGGACTAATACCCTTCAAGTCGGATAACACCCACCCAATTGCACCTTTGTTCTTTTTCAATACTTGAATCAACTTGTCTTCCTCTTGTATGGACAACGTGTTGCTTATAATCACTGGTTTAGTACACTCGTCTCCAAGAAACACATACTTCAAGTGTGACGGAAGCATTTTCAACTCTAACTTTTGCTCTTCCGTTTTCTTCTTTGCATCCAAGTCTTCCGTTAATTCTTCTTGATAGGCCAGCTCACCACAAGATTCTAGCTCGTGCAACATTGCTTCGATCTCCCGTTCCTCATTGTCGGTTAACACGTTGTATGCTCCGATAAGGGACCTTTCTAGAGGATTAGAGATATGAATTTGGTTCGCGACCTCCACTGCTTCCTCTTCAATTGCATCGATTCGGAAAGAATCATGCTTGTCGGTTGGATGCTTCATAGCTTCGAAAAGATTAACAGTCACCTCTTCATCTTGCACTCTCACCTTCATTAGTCCATCATCTATGTCTATCATCATCCGAGCTGTTTTCATAAAAGGTCTTCCAAGAATTAGGGGTACATCACGGTCCTCATCCATCTCTACTATTACAAAGTCCACCGGAAACAAAAATTTGTCCACTTTCACAAGCATGTCTTGAGTGATTCCGTATGGTGAGGTAGTAGACTTGTCGGCTAGTTGTAGAGTCATTCTTGTCGATTTAATCTCAACATTCCCCAATCTTTTTACAATGGAGAGGGGGATTAAATTTATACTAGAGCCCAAGTCAATCAACCCATTTCCAACGTATGTGCTTCCAATGGTTACCGGTAGAACAACCCGGCCCGGATCGGACTCCTTCCTTGGTAGAGTCTTCTGGATGATGGCGCTACACCGTGCATCAAGAAATATGGTCTCATCTTCCACGTGTCGCCTTTTCTTGGTAAGAATGTCCTTCATAAATTTAGCATACCGTGGCATTTGTTCTAATGCATCAGCAAATGGGATGTTGATTTGAAGTTGCTTGAAGATGTCCATGAACCGTGCATAATGCCTAGCATTGTCCTTCCTTGATGGAGCATGTGGATAGGGTAGATGTTGAGTTGGAATGACGCTCACCCCTTTCTCAAATTTCTTCTTCTTTGATGTAGCATCCTTTTTCCCCTCTAAATCAGTCTGCTGATCAGTTGGCAAAACCTGCTCTTTTCGCGGCGCGAAGGTGGTTCGCGGCGCGAACTGAGCATTTCCAGAAGCATTTTCCCTTTCACCAACTATGTCTTTTTCTTCCAGCATCCCATCAGTGATGTTCTCTTCTACAATTTCTTCACCTTTTTCACTTACCAACTCTTTACCACTCCTTGTGACAATTGCTTTGCAATGTTCCTTTGGATTCGGTTGAGTGTTAGCAGAGAAAGATGGTCCTGCGTTTTGTTCCGACAGTTGCTTCGCGAGTTGGCCTACTTGATTTTCCAGATTTTTAATTGCTGCTTCATTACTCTTCTGATTTGCCATGGAAGCTTGCATGAATTGTTGAAGAGTGTCTTCTAGCTTGGAATTTCCTCCTTGCGACTGCTGTCCTTGAGAGTTTGGATGTTGGTAAGGACTTTGCTACTGAAAATTCTGATTGTTGAACCTTGACGGTTGATAGCCTTGATTGTTTCGTGGTTGGTAGCCTTGATTGTTAGGTTGTTGTCTTTGATAGCCCTGATTTTGATTGTTCACATAACTCACTTCTTCTTGGGGTGGAGGACAAAAACTAGTAGGGTGATCCCCTTGACATAATTCGCAACATGCTACTTGATGCTGAACTTGAAACCCTTGAATCTCTTTTATTTGCTGTGGAAGCTTGGCCATTTGTTGAGTGAGAAGCTCCACTTGTTGAGAGAGTAGCTTGTTTTGAGCAAGGATGGCATCATTGGTATTCAACTCAAGAACTCCCGGCTTACGTTGTGAAGGGCTACGATCATGTTGACCTTGATGATCATTGAGGGCCATCCGTTCAATAATGACTTTAGCTTCTTCCGCAGTTTTTGACATAAGCGAGCCACCCGCGGTGGCGTCCAGAAGTGTCTTGTGAGTTGATTGGAGCCCATTTAAAAAAATATGGATTTGAGTGAGCTCATCAAAACCATGTCCCTTGCATTTCCTCAACATTGACTTGAATCTTTCCCAAGCTTCATTTAGAGACTCGTTGCCTTCTTGAGTGAATACCGCAATAGCCGTTTTGGCTTCCATGAATCGGGATTGAGGGAAGTATCTCTCTAAGAACTTTTCTTCTAGTAAATTCCAATCCGTCATCACTCTCGGTGCTTGATCAAGGTACCACTCTTTTGCCTTTCCCACTAAAGAGTGTGGGAACATCCTTCTGAATAATGCCTCTTCACCCGTTTCATTTATTCCCGTAGAACCCGCAATCTCATAAAATTTGATGAGATGGGTATACGGATCTTCATGATCCATTCCGGTGAATGGATTTGCATAGAGAAGTTGGAGGATTCCGGTCTTCATCTCCGTATTTCTTCCTCCACGGGCAAATTGAGCATTCCTTCTTGGACTATTAGCGGACATTTCGGTACGATTATCCTCCGCCATGTTTCCTTCACAAGCCTCTACAACCACTTCTTCGATTGGAACAAGTGCGGAAGTAGATGCTTCTTCTCTCTGGTTCCTCTCTTCGGCTAATTTCCTTCTTCTTCGTGTTTTGCTATTGAGCTTCCGAAGTGTTCTTTCAATTTCAGGATCGAATTGAAGTTGCTCCTCGGTTGCTTTTCCTCGCATGCACTAGAATCTACAAAACTAACAAACCAAGTGAAACAAAAAAGGGATAGTAATAAATGTAACACAACTTTAAACAAAGAATTATTGCAATGCTTGTAATATCGACACCAATCCCCGGCAACGGCGCCAATTTGTTGAAAAGTATATCTTCGGCAAATATTTTTATATCGTATCCACAGAGATTGATTGATATTACCGCCGTTCTATAATCCAAATGTTATAAGTTTAGAAAGTAACAGGGTTGTTTTGTTTGTAAAATTATCTTGTGAGTAAATGTTAACAAAAACTGTAAAATGGTTTTAGTCGAATATAAAAGCTTGGCAAGATTGGAGTTCACTATTTCAAATGTTTATGCTTCCTTATGATAACTATATAGATTTAAGATTATTGATGATGTTCAAGTATCCTCTCAAAGTCATTTATGTCTAAATGATATTGTGATAATCACTATATTGATC
Organism: Lathyrus oleraceus; assembly: GCF_024323335.1. Lineage (NCBI taxonomy): Eukaryota > Viridiplantae > Streptophyta > Magnoliopsida > Fabales > Fabaceae > Lathyrus > Lathyrus oleraceus. The sequence continues at coordinate 49,350,258 of NC_066585.1, forward strand.
CTTAGACGATCTCTCCACCTAACTATCAATATAGCGATCTTTAATGCTTAATACCAAAGAAGAGTAATGAATAAATCTATCTCTACAACTTATTCACTACTTGAAAATCTGTTTTATGTCAAGACTCAAATAATCTCTCTCGACAACTACTCAAATCTGGTTTTCAACTTAGGGCAAAAACAGTATTCAATACATCAACAATCTTTATCATATATATAAATCAAATGGAATACATAAACATATGAGAATAGCTACTACCTCCAATCTTGACAAAAGGGAGTTTAGCTCCTCATCATCATTGTTACAAAGCAGAAAGTTAAAGAAGAAAAACTCTGTTTTTCTCTCTTACAAAAAGCTCTCAATATCAATGTGTGAATAGTGTTAAAAAATCTATTTTTTCAATGCCCTAGCATAATGTATTTGTTTCTAACCAAAAAGGTTGACATTTCCCTAATTGGTCATTGTCATCTAAAGCAGAAAAGCAATTCCCAGGCAGACATCAAAATGGCAATAAACTTTTCTTGCAGAACAGCACTTTTGACCCTCAGTCAGCTTGCTGGATTCGCAGCCTTCGCGGCGCGAAGGCAGTTCGCGGCGCGAACTGTTGCTTCTCCAGCTTCCTTGTTTGGCAAGCTTCCTTCAAGATGTGGTGTTGCAATCCAAGGCCTTTCTTATCCCAAAATTCTACACAACTAACAAAAAGGTGAAATAACTATTTAAAACAAAATAAATTAAACCTAATTGCATTTATACAAAATAGTGAGAATAAAAGTGTGTAATTACATCAAAACTTGGTAAAAGGGACCAATAAAATGATATAAAAAGTAGTACTAATTGGTCCCTAACACCTTCCAGCCGGCTTGTTTGTCGAGGTTGATATGACCCCTTGACTAAAGCCCAGCCTTGATGTTTGAGCCCCTTGTTGGTGTGTTTACTTCATGTTGTATGTGTTTGTGTGGTGTGATTGTATCCCCATAGGATCGCTAGACTTCGCATAGTCTCGTTTGCATGTCAAATAAGGTAGCACGGTTCCTTCGTCTAGGACTTCCTTTCTTGCGTGAGCTTTCCTAAAATACAAACCAACTTGATCCCCTCTTAAGAACACGTTAACATCTTCTACTACAGGTGAGTAAGTCTCCAAAGGTCGAGCATCCGGTAGATTGCGTAGTAACGTTGTTCATTTAAAAAACGCAAAGCAAATAGAAATAGTTTAGCCGAACTACGGCAACTCGGATTCTCATGTCCAGATGAGATACGTAGGCACGAGATACGATATCTTATCGAGTTTGACTGACAACTAACCTTATCCTTTTCTCTCGCCCCCGTTGCGATTGAGACCTTCCCTTTCTCTTGCCCTAGTTGCAATCGAGACCCTTCTGCTTTGTGCGTTTGTTTGGGAGTCTGATGTAAGCCCAGCGATTGGCAGTTGGTTTCCCGTGTGTGTTTGCTTGTTTGGAGTCTGTTGTAAGTCCAGCGATTGGCATTCAGTTTCCTGTTTGCATTTCTTTTGTGGAGTTGGATGTAAGCCCAGCGATTGGCATTCCATTTCCAGTTTGTGTTTGTGTGTTCGCTTTGACGTCTCAGTGTCTTCTTTCAGCGTTTTGTTTCGGCGTGCATTAGTCGAGCTACGAGTGCTCTGATTCTTCTCCGGTTAGAGAAGATACGTATGCATAGGATACGATATCCTAGCGAGCACGTTCCCCGAGTCCGCTTTCTCCGTCTTCTTCCATCTGTGTTTTACTCCAGTTCTGTGCAATTTTGAGCAGTCTTTTTAGCAACCTTTCTTCTTTTCTTTCAAGCGTGGATCCCGTCGAGTACGACGGATGCGTAGGGGTGCTAATACCTTCCCTTCGCATAACCGACTCCCGATCCTTGCAATCTCCGGTCGCAAGACCATTTCCTTTCCAGGTTTACTTCGAGCGTTTCCTTTCCCTCCTTTGGGATAAATAACGCATGGTGGCGGCTCTGTGTCTTTTTCCCGCCGGTTTTTTCGCGTAATGCGACAGTATGGAAGCTCCCCCTATTTAAATATCTTTAACTGGAGGATATGAAGAACTCTTGTCTTCAAATCATCATGGTGAAAGATAGTTTAAATACCAAAACAGACCCAAATTTTGCCCTTCTATGGGAAAGAAAGATATGTTTGTGATTACAAATGAACGCACTGGGTTTTAAGAAATACTCTCGATTTCTTAATCAACAAACAGTAATGCAAATGAATACAACGAAATTTAAGAAATACTCTTGATTTCTTAATCGTCGGGTGGTATGAATGTAAATGAAGGTTTAAGAAGTACTCTTGACTCCTTAAAAATGAATGCGAATGAATTGAGAAATACTCTCAATTTCTCAACTGTATGAATGATAACTAAGATGGATGCTAAGGAGTACTCTTGACTCCTTAGAGATGATTGGATTAAGAAATACTCTTGATCTATTAATCATCATATGGATGAATGAAAATGCAGATGAATTAAGAAATACTCTTGATCTCTTAATCATCGGATGATAAATGATATGAGAAATGCTCTTGATTTCTCAAATGATGTGAAGATGAGTTAAGAAATACCCTTGATTCCTTAATCATGAATGCAAATGAATTAAGAAATATCTTGATTTCTCATATGATATTCCAAAGAGTTAGGAAATACTCTTGATTCCTTAATCATTGAGAATGCAAATGAATTAAGAAACACTCTTGATTTCTTAATCATGAATCTAAATGAACTATGCATGAGTTAAGAAATACTCTTGATTTCTTAATCATGAGAAGGTAGATGAATTAAGAAATACTATTGATTCCTTAATCATGAATGTAAATATGCTGAGAAATGCTCTTGACTTCTCAGATGCTATGCAAATGAATTAAGAAATACTCTTGATTCCCTAATCATAAATGTAAATGAATTGAGAAATACTCTTGATTTCTCAGATGATATGAAGATGAGTTAAGAAATACTCTTGATTCCTTAATCATTGAATGTAAATGTACTGTGAAATGCTCTTGATTTCTTAGATGATATGCAAATGACTAGGGATGAGAGAATCATGTTCAGTTGCTCTTAACTGACAGTAGACACTCCTGGGAGAACAAATGATCATATTCAACTGCTCTTAGATAAAGATGTCATATTCAACAACTCTTGGATGAACTATTGCATTCGACTGCTCTTGGTTGAAGCAAAACCGCATAAAATAAAATAGTGTTCAGCTACTCTTGGCTGAAACCACTGCATTCAACTGCTCTTGGTTGAAGAAAAACTAGGAAATAAAAATAGTATTCGGCTGCTCTTGGCTGAAACCACTGCATTCAACTGCTCTTGGTTGAAGCAAATTGATGGAAAATAAAATAGTATTCAGCTGCTCTTGGCTGAAACTAATGCATTCAACTGCTCTTGGTTGAAGCAAACTGTTGAAAAATAAGCAAAATACTTCCTTTGGGGAATAACTGCATATTCAGCTGCTCTTGGCTGACAAAAGACTCTTTTGGGGAATGAGAAGATCCTAGAGACTTGATGGGGATTAAAAGTTAATGATAACTAAAAGGATTAACATTACTCTCAATTATCTAACTGACAGGATTGATTGAAGCAACCTGTTGGGGAATATAAGAGACTCTTTGGGAAATAAACACACAAGAGACTCGTTGGATATATATTGAGGAACATTCAGCAAAGCTTGTTTGTCATGGAACTCCTGTCCATTAGACTCACTAGGGAGATTTCTAACTTATGAAGAGATTTCAATCTTAGGCAGCTACTTCAAAGAGACTTGCTGGAGATAATGTTGTTGGGGATACCTTTCTCAAGGAATCCTACTGGTATGAAAATCGCTTGGGGAGTTTATGAAATTTTGTTGGAGAAAATACAATGTTGGAGAAACTCTATGGGGAGATAATCTACTGGGGAAACCAAGCAGAAGTTTTGTTGACACCAGAGTTCCAATGGGAGAACATCAATCACCTTGTTAGGGAAGAAACTCATCTTAAGAATCAATGCCAACAATGATCAAATTCTGAAAGTTCTTACTGAAGAGAATAATTATTCTACTCCTGAGAACACACACCCCTTGAATCTTGGTTTGTTGAGGATTATATTGAACTTCCTTGAGAGGTTGCTGAATTCGGCTGAGGTTTATGCATGATCTATTTTTGTAAATGATATGCAAAATGAATGTGAATGCATGAATATATTAGTTTATGCATTTTGTGGGTATCAAGCTCGGATTCCCCAATGCCTTGTCTTGGATAGTTTTGTCAACATGAAGATGATTTTTTTGTTGCAAAAAAAAATCTGATTTCTGCTTTTCTGCCAAGCGGACTTCAATGAGGACTTCTTGCTTCTGGAAGAAAATCCATTTCAAACTTACTTTAGATTATAATAATCTAGGAAATGTCCCACGTCTTGTGAACCAGATGCATTATTGTAAACCAACAAAAATTCCTTTTATACTTTCAAAATCAAAACAAATTAAAGTTTTCAAAAGCTTTGTCGTTTCCACTATTTTAAAGTTTTTTTTATCTTATCAAAAATAAAAAGCGACATTAAGCAGAAAAACAGAAATAATTGGTAAAGCAATGTTCAACTGAACAATTTTATTTGATGAGAAGAATAACTCATACACGGTGTTCATGAAGATGTAAACCCCTCTAAGAGGAGATTATAGAGAAAGAAAGCAAGTAAATGGCAACAAAAATTTAACTGATTTTCCAACGAAATACAACTTTGCTACTTTCCCATATGTCCTCTAGTCCTCATTAATTTGCTTCTGGAGATGGTAATTGGACTGTTTTCTTCCATCTGAGCTTTGTTGTAGTGTTGACTTATGTCACTGCAGTATTATGCTTTTGGATATTCCCTAACTTTTGCGTGAACTGCTCCTTAAGAGTTTTAGTTCACCGGGAGATTTTACCCTTTTTTGCTTAAGTCGCCCTTTCGGGTTTTCGACTTACCGGGCTTAAGTTTTTTTGTTTATCCCTAATTTTTGCCTGAGCTGCCCTTTCGGGTTTTCAACTCACCGGGATGCTCATTTTTTTTGCCTAAGTCGCCCTTTCGGGTTTTCAACTTAGCGAGCTTTTATTATCCATCTCTTTTTCTTAGGCATAATACTTTTTGACTGCATCAGAATTGACGGGGTGTGTCAACTCTTCTCCGTCCATGTTCGTGAGAACTAAAGCTCCACCAGAGAAAGCTTTCTTCACCACAGATGGTCCTTCATAGTTTGGAATGCACTTGCCACGTGAATCCTTCTAGAGGGAGATTATCTTTTTTAAAACTAGTTCACCTACATTAAACTCTCGAGGTTGAACCTTCTTGTCAAATTCCCGCTTGAGCCTCCTCTAATATAACTGACCATGACACAACGCTGTCATCCTTTTTTCTTCGATTAGATTGAGCTGGTCAAATCTGGTTTGAATCCATTCAGCTTCTTCTAATTCTGTCTCCACCAAGACTCTCAACGAGGGGATCTCAACTTCTATCGGTAGCACAACCTCCATGCCATAGACTAGTGAGAAAGGGGTTGCCCCTGTTGAAGTGGGAACAGTTGTTCGATATTGTAAGACCCCAATTTTGACCCTAAGATCCCTCATGGCATCATAACATTGCATTTGCGTTGCCTCAAGGATCTTTAGCATCTTGGTTCCCTTTGCCTTTGGGTGGGACTCCTTGTGATTGGTTTGAGATCACCAAGCATGCTTGAATTATACATCATTGTTTCTTTTACTTTTGTTTACTAACCAAAAGCCCAAAAATGTGTCACTAACATCTTTTGTTTGAAGCTTGAGTATCATCCAAGACACTTTGTGGGTTCTATTTAGATGATCAGTCAACACAAGGGAATGGCTTGAGATACTTCCAACAGGTTCAAATAGGGTCTATTCGTCAGTAAAAACGTTAATCTTGAAGGAGCAAAAGTTTGTTCATGAGTTGTCATGCTTGCTAGGCGAGAAGAATGGGTCGCCTAGCGAGTCCCAAGAAAAGCCACCAGAATCACCTACCCACAGAGGAATTTCTTGAACTGTCATGGCGAAGCCCACGTGTTTAAAAAAAACGAAAAACGAAAAAAAATTAAAATAATAATAATAAATAAATAAATAAATAAAATATAACAGAAATTTTTTGGACTTGGGCCTCTCTCATTTAAGCCCACAGGTCCACACAAATCAGGTTATAAATTCAGAGTTTCAGTGAAACAAAAGGTCATATTCTATTCCTATTACCCTGGGAGGGATATAGATAGTGAGAGAAGAGCTACCAGAGTTCAGAGCAACCTCCAGAGACTGAAGGGAACTCATCGGCAAAGAACCAATTCCCTATCATATAAACCCTCATATTGCTTTGCAAACCCAACCGGGAAATTCAATTTCATTCGATCTCTCCAGTCAGGTTTGCCTTATTCCCATTACTTTATGCTTTTAATTTGAATGATCTGAATGTATGAGGTATTATGGGTGAATTTGATACCCTTTTGATGCATGTGTTTGACAAGAGGTTTAGGTCTCCTACCCTTGGTTGCTTTTTGTGAGCTTTTTGTGAATTTTAATGGCATGATTCATGTGATTACATTTTGATTTGGGGGAAACTCTTGATTACCCTATCTTGTTTCTCTAACCTGTTTGTTGAGTTTTATGAGGGCTCATATGACTCTTGCAGAGATGGCTTGCCTGGTGTTCCACTTTATTTGTGGGATACCACCTGGAGGTTTATTCTGATTACTTGTACTGACTCACTTTCTTTGATGGTGCTAGCTTGAGAGATCTCTGGGTTTCTTATCTCTTTAATTGTTGTTACTTCGGATCTTTATCCATACGGTAGATCTCTCGATCCCTTTACTTTTCCCGCATGTTACCGATTTCTTAGGTTTCGTATAGCCTCTCGTGGCATGTCATTATAGGTAGCGCGGTTCCTTCATCTAGGACTGCCTTTTTGCATGAGCATCCCTAAACACCCCAAACTCATTGATTTTTCTTCTCCTAAGAACATGTTATCTCCTTCTACTACAGGCGAGTAAGTCTCCAAAGGTCGAGCATCCGGTAGATTGCGTAGTAACGTCGTTCACCCCAAAACACAACCCTTACCCCATAGGTGGTCGAACTACGTTTTGCTCTGATTTTCATCCTAGATGAGATACGTAGGCATAAGATGAGATGTCTTAGCGAGCACACTCCTCTTTAACCCATACGTAGCCGAGCTACGAAGACTCTGATTCTCAGATTCAGATGAGATACGTATGCAGTGGATGCGACGTCCGTGCGAGTCATTTTCTTTTGACCCTTCTTTTAGTAAGTAGTACATTAGATAAACATACACGCTTTTCTCATCCCTTCAATCATGTTTGCACAAATAAATTTTCAAAAAAAAAAACAACAACAACCTTTGCAACAAATGTGAAAAGGGCTCCCTAGGAGTACCTAGGATGCTTTGGGTGCCTAACACCTTCCCATTGCATAACCAACCCCCTTACCCAGATCTCTGACACTTTTACTAGTTTTTGATTCGATAAAAGTTTTAGGTTTTTGTTCGCTTTCTAACCATTCCTATGGATAAATAGAAGTGCGGTGGAGACTCGACTCGTATGATTTACCTTGGATTTAGTCAATATCTCTAATGGTAACGAATACCCCGCTACAGATATCCTTGCAAAGTAAAGGGTAGCATCTCGTGCCAATCTTTATAAGTTTTCACCATCTTCTGAATGATCTTCTTGATATTCTTGTTAGTTGCCTCTACAGCTTCGTTCATCTTTGGCCTATAAGGTGACGAGTTATGATGTTCAATCTTGAAATTCTCGCACAAATCCTTCATCATCTTATTATTCATATTTGATCCATTATCAGTGATAATCTTGCTAGGAGTTCCGTAGCAACAAATTATCTCTTTCTTGATAAACCGAGTGACGACTTGTTTTGTCACATTGGCATAAGAAGTTGCTTCTACCCACTTAGTGAAGTAGTCAATGGAAACCAGAATGAACCGATGTCCATTTGAAGCTTTAGGCTCAATCATACCAATCATGTATATGCCCCACATTGAGAATGGCCATGGAGATGATAAAGCATTCAGAGGAGTAGGTGGCGCGTGCACCTTGTCAGCATAAATTTGGCACTTGTGGCATTTCCTGGCATAGTGGTAACAATCTGTTTCCATTGGCAACCAATAGTAACCAGCTCTAAGGATTTTTTTCACCATTGCATGTCCGTTTGCATGAATTTCGAAAGAACCTTCAAGGATTTCTTTGATGAGTAGGCCGGCTTCATGTCTATCCACGCATCTGAGCAGAACTAAATCAAAGTTTCTTTTGTATAGAACACCACCACTTAGGAAGAAATTGGCTGATAACTTTCTTAAGGTCTTTTTGTCTGTGATGGATACATCATTTGGATACTCGTGCTTCTCAAGATATCGCTTGATGTCATAAAACCAAGGCTTTCCATCTATTTCTGCTTCAACTGCTAAGCAATGTGCTGGCTCGTCTAGACGTTGAATTGTAATAGTGGTGATTCGTTAGCCCAGTTGACTTTGAACATAGATGACAGAGTAGCTAAGGCATCGGCTAGCTGATTCTCCTCTCTAGGAATATGATGGAAATTATTCTCATCAAAGTAGGGGATTAGCTTCATGACATGTCTCGGTACGGGATCAAATTGGGATGGCGGGTCTCCCAATCTCCTTTAATTTTATAAATGACAAGTGTTGAGTCCCCATACACTTCAAGAATCTTGATTCGTAGGTCAATAGCTGCTTCAATTCCTAAGATACATGCTTCACACTCCGCCGTGTTATTGGTGCATTTGAAACATAACCTTGCCGTGAAGGGAAGATGAAAATCCTTTGGAGAAGTTATAACATCCCCAATTATGTTACCCAATGCATTTGAGGCACCATCGAACACGAGCGTTCACCGCGTTCCTGGTTCGGGTCCTTCTTCCGGGCTTGGAATCTCATAGTCTCTTATGTACATGACGTCTTTATCTGGGAAGTCGAGTCTCATCGATTGATAGTCCTCCACTGGCTGGTGCACAAGGTACTCTGATAACACACTACCCTTAATGGCCTTCTGAGTTACATACTGAATGTCATATTCTGATAACAACATTTGCCAGCGAGCGATTCTGCTAATTAATCCAGGTTTCTTGAATATGTACTTGATGGGATCCATCTTGGATATTAACATTGTTGTATGGCAGATCATGTACTGTTTTAGGCGATGAGAGGCCCATGCTAATGCACAACAAGTCTTTTCTTGCATGGAGTACCTGATTTCTCATTCTGTAAACTTCTTGCTCAGGTAGTAGATAACATGCTCTTTTCTACCTGTCTCATCGTGTTGCCCCAGTACACATCCCATGGATTCATCGAGTACTGTCAAATACATAATGAGAGGCCTTCCTGGAACTGGTGGCACTAAGATTGGTGGTTCTTGCAGATACTATTTTATTTTATCGAATGCACTCTGGCAATCATCGTTCCACCTAACGGCTTGATCTTTTCTTAACAACTTGAATATTGGCTTGCAAGTGGCTGTCAGATGCGAGATGAATCTGGAAATATAGTTCAATCTGCCCAAGAAACCACGGACTTGCTTCTCTGTCCGAGGTGCTGACATCTCTTGAATAGCTTTGACTTTGTCAGGATCAACTTCTATGCCTCTCTGACTCATAATGAATCCTAGAAGCTTTCCAGATCTGACTCCAACAGTGCATTTAGCAAGGTTTAAGCGCAATATGTATTTCCTCAATCTTACAAACAACTTCTTCAGATGAATAACATGCTCCTCTTCTGTCTGAAACTTGGCAATCATGTCATCCACATAGACTTCAATCTCCTTATGTATCATATCATGGAAAAGAGTCACCATGGCCCTTTGATAGGTTGCCCCAGCATTTTTCAGGCCGAAAGCCATTACCTTATAACAGAAAGTGCCCCATGGTGTAATGAAAGTTGTTTTCTCCATATCTTCGGGAGACATTTTAATCTGATTATATCCTGAGAATTCGTCCATGAAGGAGAATACAGAGAACCGAGTTGTGTTATCTACCAATACATCAATGTGAGGTAAAGGAAAATCATCTTTGGGACTAGCTCTATTCAAGTCTCTGTAGTCTACACACAGTTCAACTTTTCCATCTTTCTTCGGAACTGGCACAATACTAGCAATCCACTGTAGGTAAGTTGCAACAGCTAGAAAACCTGCATCAAACTGCTTTTTGACCTCTTCTCTGATCTTGACATCCATGTCTGGTCGAGTTCTTCTCAACTTTTGCTTGATGGGCGGGCATTCAGGCTTCAACGGTAGCTTGTGCATAACTAAGTCGGTGTCGAGTCCTGGCATATCCTGATATGACCAAGCAAACACATCCACATATTCATGTAGTAGCTTGACTAGTTCCTCCTTCACACTTTTTTTCAAAGCAGTTCCGACCTTGACTTCCTTTCTATCCTCCTCAGTCCCCAGATTGATCACATCCACTGGTTCCTGATGAGGCTGATTCATCTCTTCCTATTGTTTCAAAAGTCTGGTCAACTCTTCTGGGAGTTCGCAGTCTTCCTTACCATCCTCTTCAGCTTGGTTAATCGGGAGGTCGAAGTCATAGGGAATTATAGCATTGTCGTGTTCAATGGATCCAGTTATTAATGATCTGCATGGAAATGATTTTTCTTTTTAGCGGAAGATTTTGAAAAATGAAAGTGATGTGAAATTAAAATTGCCATTTTTTAATTTTGTTCCTTATTTATTTGTAAAAAAATTAAAAAGATGAAAGACAAGGATCTCAAAAAATGTGCTTTGTATTGATGATAAGGCTTAAATATTAACACAAAATGGGCCCTACAAAGCTATCCATATGCCTTGGGCATGGAATTGGATGTTTTTTGAAAACAGTAAATTACTTTGAACAAGAAACTATATCCGGAACATCTGTTTCCTTCCAGTTAGTGAGAGCGGCTTCCGGAGGTACACAAAACACCATCTTGGACAAATTTGGATCTTCATCTTCAAGAGCATTCACTTGATCATCACTTCGGAAATCAGCTTTGGAGAATATTTCCTGGATGCTAGGAACCTTCCCCTGATGTATCTTCTGATCTTTGAAAAGTTCAATAGACGGCTGATATCCTAATCCACACTTATCTTTCTTCTCTGGTAATTCAATCATTGTGCCCCAACTTCCAGGGAAACCAGCTTCAATTGCAGTTTTCACACTCTTCCACGAGGACATGACCCCCTTGGGTTCTTCAACAAGTTTTGGCTTAGTCTGAACCACATTGACCACTTCAAGGGCTTGGAGAGGATTTTCAACAATGTCTTCACCTACTTCAATGTATCTGAAAGAAGCCAAATGGCTGACGAAAATATCTTCCTCTCCGGATACTGATACCAGCTTACCAGAAGTAACAAACTTCAGCATCTGGTGAAGTGTCGAGGTGACAGCTCCAGCAGCATGGATCCAAGGTCTACCTAACAGATAACTATAGACAGGCCTAATATCCATTACCTGGAAGGTAATACGGAAAGTTTGAGGGCCAATCAGGATTTGGAGGTCAACTCCCCAATAACTGTTCGCTTAGACCCATCAAAAGCTTTCACTATCAAAGCACTGGGTCTCATCTGCACCCCTTCAATATTCAATTGTGCCAGGGTAGTCTTAGGTAACATGTTCAAGGATGAACCTGTATCCACCAGTACTCGAGCCAAGGTAACATTTGTACATTGAATGGAGATATGAAGCGTCATATTATGTTCTCGCCCATTAGGGGGTAAATCATCATCAGTGAACATCAAACAACGACTAGCATTGAGATTAGCAACCACATTATCAAAATGAATAACACTGATGTCTTCTGCCACATAAGCTTCGTTCAAGAACTTCAGTAGAGCAGTCCTATGAGCCTCGGAACTCATAAGTACAAAAAGAATGGAGATTTTTGAAGGAGTTTGGTTGAGCTGATCTACGACCTTGTAATCACTTCTCTTGATTATCTTCAAGAATTCTCTACCCTCTTCAGCAGTCACTGCTTACTTAGATGAGCCTTTTCCTGCTTCTGGAGGATTCACCTCTTTCCCCTTTGTTGGTTCAACTGCTGGTGCACTTTCTTTGTTTGGGATCACTTCAGGAGCGAAAACCCTTCCACTTCGAGTCACACCACTAGCTCCAGCGATGTTAGTCACATCTGGCTCTTTCAAGATTACTGGTTTGTTACCCACATAAACTATAGGCTCATAGTTCCAAGGCACTGCTTTGGTACTTTCAAATGAGAATGGAGCGGGAACATAAAAAACCATGGGCTCAATCTTCTTCACTGGCTCTAGGTCAACATTTCTATGATAAGGGACCACAAAAGGCTTGGGAAGCCTCTCTTGATCAAAAACAGGCACAATCATGGCAAGATCCTCATCAATCTTTGCTCTAGTGAACTGAATAACCCACTGATCCATCAAACGTTGAAGATAAATTTTGAATTCACCATACTGATCGGGGTTGGACGAACACATCACACAAATATCATGTACTCCATTCATCAATTATGCTTCCATCAATCTAGCATAGACCACTGTTAAAAGAGTCTTCAACTTGAACACATCATTTATCAATCCATCATCAGTTGAACTTTCTATAGCATTGACACCTGAACTATCATGTTTAGGCAAAGGATTGTTCCCCACATTTGGAACATCAGCAAAAGACAATATTTTCTGATCTATCAACTCTTGAACTCGGAGTTTGAACACCTTGCAATTCTCTATTGTATGACCCTCTGAATTAGCATGAAAGGCACATCTAGCATTCTCATCATACCAAGGCTTATGCGGCTTGGGCATTGGAAGTAATGCCCTTGGACAACAGTCCCATTCTGAATCAGATACGGTAGCAATTGAGTGTAAGTCATTGGGATATGAGTGGTATTCACATTATTGTCCTATTGATATGGCCTCTGTTGATTTGGTCGTTGCTGCTGAACTGGACGTGGTTGATTATTCTGTTGATTTCTCTGTTGATGTTGAGGTGGAGGCTCCTGGAACTGAGGTTGTGGAGCTTGATAATGAGGAACTGGAACTTGATAGTAAGGTACCAGAGCTGGAATAGATACAAGAGCAATTGGACGGTAAGGCATGGTTGGATATTGAGCAGCCGCTACGTAAGGGTACTGATAATAAGGCACAGAAGCAGGAGCCATGTATGGTGGCCTCCCCCTCTGAGAAGAAATGGCACTAGTCTCACCCTCCTTCCTCTTGAATCCGTTGAAAGGCTTCTTCAAGATTGGTTGACTGCTGGAACCTCCCTGGATTTGACCACTTTTCAATCCTTCTTCTACTCTTTCTCCCACGATCACCATGTCAGAAAATCCTGTGGACACACTACTGATCAATCTTTCATAATATTGGCCCTGCAAGGTACCCATGAAAACGTCAATCAATTCACGATCAACCAATGGTGGGTGCACCCTTGCAGCCAATTCTCTCCAACATTGTGCGTATTCTTTAAAAGATTCATTGTCTTTCTGGGTCATACTCTGAAGCTGAGTACGGTTTGGTGCCATGTCAGTATTATATTTGTATTGCTTTGTGAATGCTTCAGCCAACTCATCCCAAGTGTGGATGTTGCTACACTCCAACTGCATGTACCAATCCAAAGATGCCCTAGTTAGACTGTCCTAAAAGCAATGGATCATCAGCTTATCATCTCTAGCATAGGCAGCCATTTTTCTGCAATACATTTTCAAGTGTATGTTAGGACATGTGAGGCCTTTGTATTTTTCAAATTCCAGCGCTTTGAATTTTGGAGGAATCACCATGTCTAGGACCAGACACATCTCCAAGGCACTCAATCGGGTTGAGTTATGTCCTTCCAAGATTCTTAGCTTTTCGGCCAGAGCACGACACATCAAGATAGCCTCAGAATCTTGGGCAGCAGTAGGGATGACCATTGGAGTAGCTCCATTGTAATTCTGCATTTCAAACTCGTCCTGGAGCTCCACATCAGTGCGGGGAATGACCACTTGATTGACTATCGGAGGTCCTTGCGCAACGACTCCATCAGCTACTTCAGAAGTATGCGCAGGCGGAGGCACATGATTTCTTTCAGGAGGTGGAACAAAACCTGGAGGAAGACAGTAGATAACGAGATTTGGAATAGGAACTCAAAGATCTGCTCAATCTTGCTTTTGACAGAGTCCATCTCCTCTCTGAAGGCAGCTTGTTTTTCTCGAACTACATCCATGATTCTTCTTGTGTTGGAGCGGGTAGCGTATGCACGTTGAGGAATCAACTTGAACTACTAGAGACGAGGAAAAAATGAAATGAATTTTTATTTTGAGAAATGAAATGCATGATGCATACTTTGATGCACGTGGCTATAAAAAATGTCTTTTACGCTTATGTTCAATTTTATTTTCAGGGAACCGTGTTAGATTCCTTGTTATTTAGCAAGCATTCAAAGAGATCACGGGGAATAAAACAAGAATGGAACCAAACTTTTTGTACAAAAGAAACTCAAAATCCTTCATTCATTCAATTCAAAACAAAGTACAAGGATTGAGTACAAAATATTCTTTCAAACATAAAGGAAAGTACAAAACAACAGGGTTAGACTGTAGGCTTCTGTTTGTTGAGCTCTTCCAACTCTCCTTTGAACCTTTTCATCATGTCTTCACAAAGATAAATAAATTCGGTCACTGAAAGAGGGATGTTGTCATTGTCTAATTCTTCCAGAGCACATCTTAGCATCAAAGGCACATTCTTAGCCATGCCATTACAGAAGTCTATCAAACTGGCAAACCTATCTCGATACTCATTTCTTTGTTCATGTAAAAACTGGATGGTTTCCTCGCAGGCTGCCAAACTAGCATTCACATTTTCCCTTGCGTTCATCCAATCTTCACCTTCTCATAGCAAAGAGTCATGTCGGCCTCTCCAGTATCGTTCCCACTCATTAGCATTTTCAGCCTCCTGGCACTTTCTTTCCACATTTCAGGTGTAACTTGAGTAGCAACCAGAGCACTCTCTTTACTGCGGCGTTCTCGTTCTTCCCTTTCTTTTGATTCACAGAGTGAAACACTGAGGTTGGTTATCTCAGCCTTAAGCGTCTCTCTTATCTCCTTCTTTTGTTTTGTGGCGAGCTTCCACCATTTCTCTTTCTCACGACAATCCCTCTCAGGCTCTTTCAGTTGGCTTTTGACTGTATTCAAGCAGCTTTCAGCCTGATCTAACCCCTGTTTGACTCTTTTTCTCTTATATTCCTCCTTATCAGTCCTTTCCACATTTACTTGAAGGTGTGTTTTCTTCCGCCCAAGCTCCCACGTATGATTATCCCTTTCTTCAGTAATCCGGAGAAGGTTCAACCGTAGCTCTTCATTCTCTTTTTCCAAACTTTGGATGACAACTTTGAGCTCTTTAGCTTCCTCCATAGTGACATGAGTAGGTTCTAGAGGATTTGTATGCATTGGAGGCTCATAAGGGTATGATAGTTTGTCTTGAGAAGCTATGGCTTGGACCCAACTTGTATATGGCCCTCTAGCTATATAATTCTTCTTTCCACGCTCCCTTTTTCCTTCTCTACGAACTTTAGTCCAGGCACGACCTATCCTCTTCACCAGATCAAAGTCCTTCACTCCTTCTCCCAGCAAGAAACCTTCTAACAACTTGTCTTCTGGTTTGTCATTCGTAGGAAACCCAAGTTGCCGCATAGCAAGCTCAGGGTTGTAATTGATGCAACCTCGAGTTCCTATGAGTGGCACATTATGGAAGTTGCCACATTTGACGATTATGTCCACATCATCATAAACACGAGAGTACCAGGTGATGTCATTGGCAGTGAGAGACATGATTTTTTGAGACCACTTGAGGTTATCCTTGTTCTGAACAAAAGGCCCTTCGCTTGGTAAGTGAGATAAGAACCCTTTATACAGTAAAGGAGCGCAACACTGGATCATCCCCCCTTCTTCTCATTTCTCCAATGGATAGAGTGATAAACATCTGCAAGCAAGGTGGGAATGGGATTCTTGAGCAAGAAAATGCGTATAGCAGTCATGTCCACGAAGTCATCAATGTTCGGGAACAAGACAATCCCATAGAGTATCAAGGCTAACACAACATTGAAAGCGACCCTATCTTCTTTACTTTTGAAATCTGAAGCTTTTCCCACTAAGAACTTCAAAGTGAAGCCCAAAGTGTCTCCTTTTGGTCCAAGATTAGCTTTCACTTCCGCTTTATCTAGATGTATAGATGAACCTATTTGTTGATGTGTAGGAAATTCCCCTAGACCGGTGTAAGAGACTTCATCCTTGATACCAGTGCCTGCTATATGTGAGAACTCTTCCAGTGTTGGCGCCAACTGGAAGTCCTGGAATGTGAAACACCGTAAGGGAGGATCATAGAATTGTGCCAAAGTGAAAATGGCCCAAGCATCCACCTCGGTGTTTGTCGCAACGCGAAAAACAACCGGCGGAAAAAACAAAAACAAACAGAGCCGCCACCGTGCGTTATTTATCCCAAAGGAGGGAAAGGAAACGCTCAAAGTAAACCTGGAAAGGAAATGGTCTTACGACCGAAGATTGCAAGGATCGGGAGTCGGTTACGCAAGGGGAAGGTATTAGCACCCCCTCACGTCCGTCGTACTCGATGGGATCCACGCTCAGAAGAATAGAATAAGGTTGCTAAACACTGCTCAAAAGAATGCACACACACTGGAATAAAACACAGGTGGAAGAAGACGGAGGAAGGTGACTCGGTAGGATGTCGCATCCTGGGCCTACGTTGTTTGTCAGACACAAACATCAGAGTCGATGTAGTTCGAGGAAACGGGGAACGGGCTCGCTAGGATATCGCATCCTATGCCTACGTATCTCATCTGAAATGAGAATCAGAGCTACCGTAGTTCGGCTAACGCACGCCGAAACAAAACACACGCACAGACGCTGAGACGTCAAAGCAAACACGCAAATGGAAACAGACTGCCAATGGCTGGTCTTACGTCCGACTCCAAACAACAAACACAAACAAGGAAACTGAATGCCAATCGCTGGACTTACGCCAGACTCCACACAAACAAACACAGGAAACCGACTGCCAATCGCTGGACTTACGTCAGACTCCAAGCAAACAAGAGGTTAACCGGACGCTGAGTCGTCAAAAGCAACAAAGAAGTTGGACAAACAAGCTAACAGGGAGTCTGGTACTCGAGCCTGCTAGCTGTCAAGCAAACACCAAGAAGACGCTGAGACGTCAGAAGAAACAAATAAACTAAAAGGGAGTCGGGAACTCGAACCTAATAGCTGCCAAGTAAAACACACACAAAAAGAAAAGGTTGCCCGGAGAGATCTCGCATGATCTCCTGCCTACGTACCTCATCTGGTATGAGGATGAGGGCGACGTAGTTCCCCTTAACAGGGAAAGAACTTCTATCCTAACCAGAGACAAGGGAGATAACAGACTACTAGGGAGACTACGACTCGAGCCTAGAAGTTGTCATGCATATGATCCCTATGTTGAGGTCTCTATCCTAACTTGCACAGGAAGCAAGCTAGCCTAAACAGCACAAAAGCAAACACAAGCACAAGAGAGCAAGCACACACACTATATGCAAACAAGTGGCTCATACAAGGCTAGGCTTTAGTCAAGGGGTCAAATCAACCTCGACAAACAAACCAATTGGAAAAAGGTGTTGTCAGCCCTTAACCTTAACATTGAAAGTTAGGGTGAAGCAGATGAAATGGGGAAGTGAGGGTAAGACCTCACAGCTCTTATCCCTGGCCTGGGAGAGCTTCAAGCAATGAAAGTGTGGGAGTTCAGAATGTAGGAACTCTTCTCCACATGACTGACACAACAAGATCTTGGGGTTCGTATTCACAATGCATCAACACATGGTGTGTGAGCAAAGTGAATGACACAACTGAATAGCAGGGGATGGATTGCACATCCCTTTTATCTGTCAATTGCCTCTTAAGAGGTCTTTACCTGCTTGGCACAAAAATAAACAACCACAAACATTGCCTCTTAAGGAGGGCTTCAGACAGGTGCCTTCCAAAGTAACATGACAGGTCTTCCAGACTACACGAAGATCAACGGATTATACCTCAGTGGTATGTCAACCACAAGCAAAAGCAAAGCAAAGTTCAAATGAACTTAAAGCAACTTAGGTACCTGTGGAAACAACTAAACAAATCAGTACAATACTCAGACAAACAGACAACAGTCAATAACAAACAGACAATCCCAATGTACAACATATAAGCCATAAGGCAAACTCAAGTGACTTATCATTAACCTACAAAACAGCAAATGTTAGCAATCAAAAGCAAATATCAACATCCAAATGATGAAGCAACATCAACCATGGAGATTAGGTGCTTGGTCCTGAAATTCAAAGCTCACATGTAAGTCCAAACCACTAGGTCAAAGCCTAGGGTCAAAGGTGAGGAAAAAATTCAAAACAGGGGCTAATATTCAACACAATGCAACTTCAAACAATCATGGACATGTCATAAAAAGTGCCACATCAAAATCATCAAGCAAAGGCATTTCATGTGCAAGGGAAGTCAAAGACAATTTCAAAGCATTCAAATGGACATTGAGAATGAAAAATCCAAATCAAAATAGAAATGATTCAAATAATTCTGGAAACATTCATGAACATTCAACACATCAAGCATGACCATCATACAAAAAATCAGAAGCATCCAAGGTCATTTGATATGGAAATAAAATTTCTCAAACAAGACATCCAATTGTGTGACACAAATTGTCACACCATGTTAACACATGCATAAAACAGAAATGGTAAATGGGAAAAATACCAAACCAAAACCAAAATGTTACTTATCATGTCAAGAATCATCATGCAAAATTTGGTAGCAATTGGATCAATATTGAGCATTTTACACTAGCATGAATGGAGCAAGGTCACAAATATGTACATGCTCACATACTCAACCACAATTCAAAATCCAGAAAGTGTAAAATCATAAAATTACCACCAAATAATTCTAGACAAACATAGGATCATGCTACAAAAAATTTGGAATTAATTCAGCCATTTTTCAATTTATTATGGATTTTTAAAGTTGGTAAAAAAATGTGAAATAAAATGATCATGAACATGTGGAAATTGGAGGGAAAAAGGTAATAAGGAATTAATTTGAAAAACGCTGCTACCAGGAATCGAACCTGGTAGCATTTTGAAAAGTAGCGCGCCTGGCCTTTAAACGCTGCCGTTTTGGCAGCGAGCCCTAGTTCAGCATAGCGACGGTCCAAACCGACGCAAAGAACGCAGAACCGACGTAAAAATGCAGATCTTCATCTTCCACCCGAAGGAGATGAAGAACAGTGATGAAGTTCATCACAAATTTCCAGATTTTTTCAAAGTGCCCAGAATTTCACAAATTTTATACCAAAATGAAGCTTACACAATGAGGAACACGAATCCATAAACAGTTCACACTAATTCATCATGAATTTCAAGAATCGAAGGAAAACTTTCTAGATCTACAAACTTTCAATTCCACATAACTTCATGAATATTGCATCAATTCACACGATTTTTCCACTAGATTCATTAGCAAACAAAGATCTACACAAACATACACATGGATTTGAGAATTGTGAAGGTCAAAAAACTCACCTCTTGAAGAGCAGATTCTGGTTTTGCACGATCCAACACTTGTAATGGTTCCAATCAGTTCCAGAATGCTTGCAGAGATGATTGATGAAGAAAAGAAAGCTTGAAAGGTGTTAGATCCAGCTCAAATCAGAATCTCCATGGCCAGGTTCTTGAACTTCAAGTGCTCGAAAATGGCTCCAAATCTTCAAACAATTGATTGATTCACACTCAATTACACTCACTGATCATGAATCTTCAACAAAAACAAGGTGTTATGTTGAAGAATTTTGAAATTTGATTGTGAGAAATTTTTGGAGGGAGAGAAGAATGTGAGACCTAGATCCAGAATTCTGTGCAAATCTGTTATGATTAGGAATATATACTCTTCACTAATCACATACTAAACAACATTAGGCATGGCTTAGTTCAAATTAAACAAGATAAGGTGTTATGACCAAAACTTGAAAATTGGAGGGTGCATGGCCATTTCCACGTGAACAGTGCCATGTAGCTGATTGTTTTTACTCAAAATCAATTTTCAAACACAATGGCAATGGTGGAAAGCTCTCATGATGCATCAATTTTAAATTTCCAATTTTCCCTCCAAAATTGACTTGGATATGCAATTGATCATGTGATAACATTTCATGCAATGTGATTAGGTATTTGGAAAATTCATGTCATGAGAAACATTTTGCAAAAAGAACCACCAAATTTGGAGTCTTGGTTCAAAAGATATGGCCATTTGAAGTTTCATGTACACTTGGCAATGATTGGACCATATCTCCTCAACCATTCATCATAAATTCATGATCTTGGACTTTTTGGAAATGGGAGAGAGAGATCTTCAACTTTCATGTTGGACAAAATTTCATTTGAAGCTTATTTGATGATGCAAGATCAAGTTGAATTCGAACCAAAAACTTTCCATTTTTGGAAACTTTCAAACGTAGGTCACTTTCCATTTTTGGCAACTTTTGATCTGACCTCAATCCTTCAAGATATGCATTTTTAATGACAAATAAGCCTCTTTGGGACATGAATGGGAAGTTGAAACTCATTTCTCCCCCTCCTAGCCCTCACTTCTTGCACAGTTGATATTATGGTTGACAGATGACTTAAAAGTGCTCTGATAAGCTTGAGCCTCAACCACTTGAGGAATTGGATCCAAAATGAAACCCTAGCTCTTGTAAGCCTCACATAATAATCATATGATCATCACCCAAGAAAATAACCTCATCTCCTTGAAAAACCCTAACTAGTAGAATGCAACTGATTAGGGTTGACCAGAGGTCAAAACCCCAATCCCAAGGAATCTGATCAGAAATAATGAACCATGATGATGATGATGTACCATTTCAACCAAGATAATACTCAACCTCTCTGAGGAACCAAGAAACCCTAATTGAAGCACAAACCCTCAGATGGCTGGTGATCAATCCATGAGACCCTCAGGCCTGAATCTTTCAACCTCTCTATCTTCTGAGAAAGACTTAGGAGGATAACTTGTTTATTCTCACATGATATGAAATATGCAATGACTAATGTCCTAAAAATGAAATGCGAGATGCTAAACTAGTCCCAAGAAGAGGAGGGCAAATTTTGAGGTGTTACAGTGTTCATGATAGTCAACAGGTCACCATACTCAACACAAAACTTGTTCCTTCTGATTTTTTTCACATCTGAGATCAACCCCTTAATCAATCCTAGCTTTGGATTCCTGAACTTGAATGAATAAGTACTTCTTTTATTGCTACCCGTGTCTTCTAAATGCCTGCAATCAAACGAGTCTTTAGGTCCCTTGAAAATATGCACATGTCATATGTGTTATGATTATGAAATGTTTTATGTTTATGTATGTACAGTTGGGTAGGTGATCATTGGAACATTCTGATTAATTACTTCATGGAGGAAAGGTTCCAGGAATAGGAAAACCGAACAGGTGGGCTCTAGGGTTTAAAAGGTTCCTAGAGTCATGGACCCAATTCAAGAATATTATCGTCAGAACGATTAATCGTAAGACAATAATATCTTTAAAAGGATCTATTCTAGGTGAGGTCTTTGTATTCACCCAACGAGTCCTAAGTCTCATAGGTCAATACTACACAACCATCGACTCCACTGTTCTAGACACGGTTCCCAGAGTCATGGATCACACCTGACAATATTATCGTCAGAACGACTACTCGTAAGACAATAATATCCTCAAAGAATGATCTATTATGAGTGAGGTTTTTGCATTAACCCAACACGTCCTAAGTCTCATAGGTCAACACTATACAACCATCGGTCCTAAAAGCCATAGGTTCAGGGTTCTACAAAAGGTCTTCAGAATCATAGATCGAGGTTGAAAGTATCACCGCCAAAACGACTAATCATAAGACAGTAATACTTTCAAGGGATCTCATCTGAGTGGGGTTCTCGCATCAACCTAACGAGTCCGATGTCTCGCGGATCAATACTACGCAACCACCATCCTAACTTAAGTTTTTCTCCTAGCTCGGGTATAAAGCTTTTCCTCACACAAATGCCAATAGTCCAGAAAATTCCAATGATACCATATATCAATAATACAGAAATTGGAAATATAGATAATAAAGGCATATATAGATAAAACAAATAAGAAGCAAATAAACAGATAAAAGCAAAAAATAAAACACAAAACAAACTAAATTAGGGTGGACTCGCATAGGAGATGGAAGTCCCCAACAGAGTCGCCAGCTGTGGCGGCGCGAAAAATACCCAAGCGTAAGGAACGCTCGAAATATAAACGAAACAGAGTCGCCACCGATCTTTATTTATTCCCAAAGAGGGAAAGGGGAAATATCGATAAAACCCATAAAAATAAAAAAGAAATGGTCGTGGCAACCAAAATCGGGTTCGGGAGTCGGTTATGCAAGGGGAATGTATTAGCACCCCTTACATCCATCATACTCGATGGGACCCATTTAATTAGTTTTGTGTTAGAGTGTTAGCGTGATATCGTTTGTGATCTTCTACTTATCGGGTGAGGAAAGAGAAAGAAAGAAAGGAAAGACTTATGGTTTTTAATATTAATGTGCCTGACAAGATTTCGCAATCCTGCTCCTACGTATATCCAGGTGCTATGAAGAACTCAAGGCATACGTAGTTCTACCCAAAGAGAACTACTGGGTGGATTGCTTTTAAAGAGAGTGATGCTTGAAACATATTTGAGCGATTAAACCTTTACTTGCTGCTCGCTCTTGGAGGCTGAAGTCTTTGTTTGTTTTGCATCAAAATGGATGTTGCATACTCTTTTTTGAAAATGTTTTCGGAGTCGCACAAGGGCGGAAAATAAATTTGATGAATTTGAGTTAATTTTAAGCGGAGACAGGCATCCAAGCAGGGATCTCTACTGCAATACTCGAATGCCCGAAAAGGAAGAAGCCTAAGCCCAATCACTCTCTTTTCATCCAAAAGTTTGTTTATGAAAATATGGCAAATTAGGTCAAAGTTCATTAACGGAAGACGATTACGGGAAAGAGAAGGTCGATACCCAATCAATCTTTTTCTTCTATAAGAGAAATGACCTAATTCTGGTAATTATTGTATTTTAATATGGCAGACGAATGTTTGAACATTGAGCTCTACAGCAGTATCCTAACATCCGAAACAGAGAAAGTCTAAACTTAATCAGTTTCTTCCATTTTTATTGTGAAAATCTTTTAAAAATAGGGGGACGACTTGATGTTGGATCAAGTGTCAGAAGTTGACTTATGAAAATAATTTGGATGTGGCGGGGGTATATTTGACTTTGTAATCAATTTGGATTTGATTTAGGACAAAAGACTCGACGTTGGATCGAGTGTTTGTTTTTGCTCTTTTCTAAAAAAGGGTTGATTTTAATCTTGGAATTAACAATCAACTAATACAATAAAAATAAACAAAAGCAATAAAATTTATTACACTTTTTCGGGAATGGGGTACAGTTTGTCGAATGGGGATACAATACAATAATTAAATGATATAAGCTTTGAAAGACAAATATAAAATAAAAGAATATCGTTGTAAGAAGGCTCAAGAGAAAGCCAAGGGACTCGAAGTCAAAATCAGAAATTAAACTATAAAGAAATTTAGCACTAAATTAAACAATCGTAAAGCGATTCATGTAGGAATCACCCTACCTGAGGTCAGTCAATAAGACTCTATACGTGTAAGCAATTTCTGAAGTTAAATTAAATTTTTAACTTTGAAACTACTACGTATCTGTGAAAAAATCGATCGGACAAATAAATCAAAAAAATTCTATTTAATAACTAAAAATAAATAATACCAGTAAATAATAATAATAATAGAGATTAATTACTATACACAGTCAGTGTAAAAAATTTTACACCGTCGATTCATCACCATCACCCGTTTGTATTACTTTATAGATTTTTAAAATAAAAGTCAAACTTCTTTTAATATACAACGTCTATAATTAACTGATGGTGTAAAACTCTTTTACACTGACAGTGTATTTCAATTAATCTCATAATAATAATAATAATAATAATAATAATAATAAAACAACACTAATAATAATAATAATAATAATAATAATAATCTATACTAGTAATCAATAATGATAAATGATAAAAAATAAGGATAAAGATAATAATTATGATAATAAATATATATAATAATAACACACAATAATAGAAATTAATAATATTAATAAAACAATTATTCCTAATAATAATGATATTATGATAATCATAAATTAATAATAAGTAAAAAAAAACAATAATAAAAAATAAAATAATAAAAAATATTAGTAATAATAAAAAAAGGGAATGAGATTTAACGCATAAGAGGGAGATGAAGATTTTTCCAGGTTTTTTTTATAAAACCACTCCCTGCCTAACACGTGGCAGAGAATAAACAAAATAATAAAAAAAAGCAATTTATTTCATCTTCTCATGTGTATCACACTTCTTCTTTCCTGTAATAACAAAGACCAATTTTTATCTTTTAAAATTCTAAAAATCTACCCCTCTCTCTCAAGTCACTTGTTCATCATCTTTTTTGTTTTAAAGAAAAACAATTCCAACACAAGTTAATAAAATACCACAACCACATCAAACAAAACAAATCAAATGAAAACTTACGGTGGCCGGAAGGAGGGGATGAGATGGAGAGGATTGGTCGGCGTGAACGTCGTCGGAAGTGCGTCGTCGAGCAGTGGTGGTGGTGTGAACATCACATGAATCGATACGTCGTGGTATTTCGGTGCGACAGCGAGTTTGTGTTGTTGTTTGGAAGAGGGAAACAAGGTTTTGTAGTTTTGTGCTTATAAGATAGACAAGAGAAAATGAAACAGATGAAGATGTTTGGAAATGCACCAATAAGAGAGATCTATCTTCGTTACTCTTTTTCTTAAAAAAAATGATTTCTATCTGATAAAAAATGGGAGAGAAGAAGAAAATAGATATGGAGGTGAGATGGTGTTGGAGGAAGTGAGAAAATATCTTGTGTGTGGCTTTATGAAAAATACTGTAGAAAATTTCTTACAAGTCCTCTCTCGCTCGCTGTACTTCGATGCACCTTTTTACTAAATAAGAGGGAGGGCGGTTTGATAAAAAGCAAAAACAAATATCTATTGTTTTTTTTTCTTCAGCCAAACGTGAGAGAGAGACATGTATTGGTATTGTCGCTCAAACTAAGGTTATTTTTTAAATAAAATAAAACTAACGCCAATAACCCTTTTTAGTGCTATCTAGTGACAAAATTACTTAAAACAAATTAAACCAAATGAATTTTGTATAAATTAAAATAAATTATATAAAATTGAAATAAAAATATAACTAATTTGAAATATTTAATTTTGAACATTTTGACTAAAAAATAAATATAATCGGATTAAAAATAAATAAAAATTGGGCGAAAAAGTAATAAAAAAAACTTACTACACCAAAATCAACAGCGTGAAATATGCTTCCTGGAAACAATCATATTTTTGATCAAATTTTGAAATAAAAATCGATCGGTTAAAAGGCTCAGGCGAATAAAATGCGGCCGAAAAAGTTGTCAAAAAATTAAAATGAGCACACCAGTTTAAACTACGCAAATAGTTGATTAAAAAAACTGACGTCTAAAAGTTCAATTTTGAAGTTTTTCGCCAACAAATTCGAAGTACTGTTGGGAAACAATTTGACTGTTCTGTCTGTAGATCCGGAAAACTATTTTGTGTGACATTTTAAGTGTTATGTAAAACAAAATACATGTTGTGACAAGTATTCAAATGCAGACGTCTTGTAAATGAACTAAATTCTTGACTGAACAAACTAAAATGGACAATGAGATGCAAATGAATCGATCTTGGACCATTTGCTTCTCATTCTCAAACACGGACTTGCTTCTCTGTCTGAGGTGCTGGCAAGTGGCTGTCAGATGCGAGATGAATCTGGAAATATAGTTCAATCTGCCCAAGAAACCACGGACTTGCTTCTCTGTCCGAGGTGCTGGCATCTCTTGAATAGCTTTGACTTTGTCAGGATCAACTTCTATGCCTCTCTGGCTCACAATGAATCCTATAAGCTTTCCAGATTTGACTCCAAAAGTGCATTTAGCAGGGTTTAAGCGCAATCTGTATTTCCTCAATCTTACAAACAACTTCTTCAGATGAATAACATGCTTCTCTTCTGTCTGATACTTGGCAATCATGTCATCCACATAGACTTCAATCTCCTTATGTATCATATCATGGAAAAGAGTCACCATGGCCCTTTGATAGGTTGCCCCAGCATTTTTCAGGCCGAAAGGCATTACCTTATAACAGAAAGTGCCCCATGGTGTAATGAAAGTTGTTTTCTCCATATCTTCTGGAGACATTTTAATCTAATTATATCCTGAGAATCCGTCCATGAAGGAGAATACAGAGAACTGAGTTGTGTTATCTACCAATACATCAATGTGAGGTAAAGGAAAATCATCTTTGGGACTAGCTCTATTCAAGTCTCTGTAGTCTACACACATTCGAACTTTTCCATCTTTCTTCGGAACTGGCACTATATTAGCAATCCACTGCGGGTAAGTTGCAACAGCTAGAAAACCTGCATCAAACTGCTTCTTGACCTCTTCTCTGATCTTGACAACCATGTCTGGTCGAGTTCTTCTCAACTTTTGCTTGATGGGCGGGCATTCAGGCTTCAACGGTAGCTTGTGCACAACTATGTCGGTGTCGAGTCCTGGCATATCCTGATATGACCAAGAAAACACATCCACATATTCATGTAGTAGCTTGACTAGTTCCTCCTTCACACTTTTTTTCAAAGCAGTTCCGACCTTGACTTCCTTTCTATCCTCCTCAGTCCCCAGATTGATCACATCCACTGGTTCCTGATGAGGCTGAATCATCTTTTCCTATTGTTTCAAAAGTCTGGTCAACTCTTCTGGGAGTTCGCAGTCTTCCTTACCATCCTCTTCAGCTTGGTTAATCGGGAGGTCGAAGTCATAGGGAATTATAGCATTGTCGTGTTCAATGGATCCAGTTATTAATGATCTGCATGGAAATGATTTTTCTTTTTAGCGGAAGATTTTGAAAAATGAAAGTGATGTGAAATCAAAATTGCCATTTTTTAATTTTGTTGCTTATTTATTTGTAAAAAAATTAAAAAGATGAAAGACAAGGATCTCAAAAAATGTGCTTTGTATTGATGATAAGGCTTAAATATTAACACGAAATGGGCCCTACAAAGCTATCCATATGCCTTGGGCATGGCATTGGATGTTTTTAGAAAACAGTAAATTAATTTGAACAAGAAACTATATCCGGAACATCTGTTTTCCTTCCAGTTAGTGAGAGTGGCATCCGGAGGTACACAAAACACCATCTCTGACAAATCTGGATCTTCATCTTCAAGAGCATTCACTTGATCATCACTTCGGAAACCAGCTTTGGAGAATATTTCCTGGATGCTAGGAACCTTCCCCTGATGTATCTTCTGATCTTTGAAAAGTTTAATAGACGGCTGATATCCTAATCCACACTTATCTTTCTTCTCTGGTAATTCAATCATTATGCCCCAACTTCCAGGGCAACCAGCTTCAATTGCAGCTTTCACACTCTTCCACGAGGACATGACCCCCTTGGGTTCTTCAACAAGTTTTGGCTTAGTCCGAACCACATTGACCACTTCAAGGGCTTGGAGAGGATTTTCAACAATGTCTTCACCTACTTCAATGTATCTGAAAGAAGTTAAATGGCTGACGAAAATATCTTCCTCTCCGGATACTGATACCAGCTTACCAGAAGTAACAAACTTCAGCTTCTGGTGAAGTGTCGAGGTGACAACTCCAGCCGCATGGATCCAAGGTCTACCTAACAGACAGCTATAGGCAGGCCTAATATCCATTACCTGGAAGGTAATACGGAAAGTTTGAGGGCCAATCAGGATTTGGAGGTCAATCTCCCCAATAACTGTTCGCTTAGACCCATCAAAAGCTTTCACTATCAAACCACTGGGTCTCATCTGCACCCCTTCAATATTCAATTGTGCCAGGGTAGTCTTAGGTAACACGTTTAAGGATGAACCTGTATCCACCAGTACTCGAGCCAAGGTAACATCTGTACACTGAATGGAGATATGAAGCGTCATATTATGTTCTCGCCCATTAGGGGGTAAATCATCATCAGTGAACATCAAACAACTACTAGCATTGAGATTAGCAACCATATTATCAAACTGAATAACACTGATGTCTTCTGCCACATAAGCTTCGTTCAAGAACTTCAGTAGAGAAGTCCTATGAGCCTTAGAACTCATAAGTACAAAAAGAATGGAGATTTTTGAAGGAGTTTGGTTGAGCTGATCTACGAATTTGTAATCACTCTTCTTGATTATCTTCAAGAATTCTCTACCCTCTTCAGCAGTCACTGCTTACTTAGATGAGCCTTCTCCTGCTTCTGGAGGATTCACCTCTTTCCCCTTTGTTGGTTCAACTGCTGGTGCACTTTCTTTGTTTGGGATCACTTCAGGAGCGAAAACCCTTCCACTTTGAGTCACACCACTAGCTCCAGCGATGTTAGTCACATTTGGCTCTTTCAAGATTACTGGTTTGTTACCCACATAAACTATAGGCTCATAGTTCCAAGGCACTGCTTTGGTACTGTCAAATGAGAATGGAGCGGGAACATAAATAACCATGGGCTCAATCTTCTTCACTGGCTCTAGGTCAACATTTCTCTGATAAGGGACCACAAAAGGCTTGGGAAGCCTCTCTTGATCAAACACAGGCACAATCACGGCAACATCCTCATCAATCTTTGCTCTAGTGAACTGAATAACCCGCTGATCCATCAAACATTGAAGATAAATTTTGAATTCACCACACTGATTGGGGTTGGACGAACACATCACACAATTATCATGTACTCCATTCATCAATTCTGCTTCCATCAATCTAGCATAGACCACTTTTAAAAGAGTCTTCAACTTGAACACATCCTTTATCAATCCATCATCAGTTGAACTTTCTATAGCATTTACACCTGAACTATCATGTTTAGGCAAATGATTGTTCCCCACATTTGGAACATCAGCAAAAGATAATATTTTCTGATCTATCAACTCTTGAACCCGGAGTTTGAACACCTTGTAATTCTCTGTTGTATGACCCTCTGAATTAGCATGAAAGGCACATATATCATTCTCATCATACCAAGGCTTATGCGGCTTCGGCATTGGAGGTAATGCCCTTGGCACAACAGTCCCATTCTGAATCAGATATGGTAGCAATTGAGTGTAAGTCATTGGGATAGGAGTGGTATTCACATTATTGTCCTGTTGATATGGCCTCTGTTGATTTGGTCGTTGCTGCTGAACTGGACGTGGTTGATTATTCTGTTGATTTCTCTGTTGATGTTGAGGTGGAGGAGCCTGGAACTGAGGTTGTTGAGCTTGATAATGAGGAACTGGAACTTGATAGTGAGGTACCGGAGCTGGAATAGATAGAAGAGCAATTGGATGGTAAGGCATGGTTGGATATTGAGCAGCCGCTACGTAAGGGTACTGATAATAAGGCACAGAAGCAAGAGCCTTATATGGTGGCGTACCCCTCTGAGAAGAAATGGCACTAGTCTCACTTTCCTTCCTCTTGAATCCGTTGAAAGGCTTCTTCAAGATTGGTTGACTGCTGGAACCTCCCTGGATTTTACCACTTTTCAGTCCTTCTTCTACTCTTTCTCCCACGATCACCATGTCAGAAAATCCTGTGGACACACTGCTGATCAATCTTTCATAATATTGGCCCTGCAAGGTACCCATGAAAACGTCAATCAGTTCACGATCAACCAATGGTGGGTGCACCCTTGCAGCCAATTCTCTCCAGCGTTGTGCGTATTCTTTAAAAGATTCATTGTCTTTCTGGGCCATACTTTGAAGCTAAGTACGGTTTGGTGCCATGTCAGTATTATATTTGTATTGCTTTGCGAATGCTTCAGCCAACTCATCCCAAGTGTGGATGTTGCTACACTCCAACTGCATGTACCAATCCAAAGATGCCCTAGTTAGACTGTCCTGAAAGCAATGGATCATCAGCTTATCATCTCTGGCATATGCATCTATTTTTCTACAATACATTTTCAAGTGTATGTTAGGACATGTGAGGCCTTTGTATTTTTCAAATTCCAGCGCTTTGAATTTTGGAGGAATCACCACGTCTAGGACCAGACACATCTCCAAGGCACTCAATCGGGTTGAGTTATGTCCTTCCAAGATTCTTAGCTTTTCGGCCAGAGCACGACACATCAAGATAGCCTCAGAATCTTGGGCAGCAGTAGGGATGACCATTGGAGTAGCTCCATTATAATTCTGCATTTCAAACTCGTCCTGGAGCTCCTCATCAGTGCGGGGAATGACCACTTGATTGACTATCAGAGGTCCTTGCGCAACGACTCCATCAGCTACTTCAGAAGTATGTGTAGGCGGAGGCACATGAGTTCTTTCAGGAGGTGGAACAAAACCTGGAGGAAGACCGTAGATAACGAGATTTGGAATAGGAATTGAAGGTCCTGACTGAAGACCAACCCCTTGAACTAGAGCATCGTTCCATGCAGCAGCGGCAACACGAGCCTCTTCTTCCCTTCTAGCCAGAGCTTGTATAGCCTTAAAGATCTGCTCAATCTTGCTTTTGCCAGAGTCCATCTCCTCTCTGAAGGCAGCTTGTTCTTCTCGAACTACATCCATGATTCTTCTTGTGTTGAAGCGGGTAGCGTATGCACGTTGAGGAATCAACTTGAACTATTGGAGACGAGGAAAAAATGAAATGAATTTTTATTTTGAGAAATGAAATGCATGATGCATACTTTGATGCACGTGGCTATAAAAAATGTCTTTTATGCTTATGTTCAATTTTATTTTCAGGGAACTGTGTTAGATTCCTTGTTATTTAGCAAGCATTCAAAGAGATCACGGGGAATAAAACAAGAATGGAACCAAACTTTTTATACAAAAGAAACTCAAAATCCTCCATTCATTTAACTCAAAACAGAGTACAAGGATTGAGTACAAAATATTCTTTCAAACATAAAGGAAAGTACAAAACAATAGGGTTAGACTGTAGGCTTCTGCTTGTTGAGCTCTTCCAACTATCCTTTGAACCTTTTTATCATGTCTTCACAAAGATAAATAAATTCAGTCACTAAAAGAGGGATGTTATTATTGTCTATGTCTTCCAGAGCACATCTTAGCATCAAAGGCACATTCTTAGCCATGCCATTACAGAAGTCTATCAAACTGGCAAACCTATCTCGATACTCATTTCTTTGTTCATGTAAAAACTGGATGGTTTCCTCGCAGGCTGCCAAACTAGCATTCACATTTTCCCTTGCGTTCATCCAATCTTCACCTTCTCATAGCAAAGAGTCATGTCGGCCTCTCCAGTATCGTTCCCACTCATTAGCATTTTCAGCCTCCTGGCACTTTCCTTTCCACATTTCAGGTGTAACCTGAGTAGCAGCCAGAGCACTCTCTTTACTGCGGCGTTCTCGTTCTTCCCTTTCTTTTGATTCACAGAGTGAAACACTGAGGTTGGTTATCTCAGCCTCAAGCGTCTCTCTTATATCCTTCTTTTGTTTTGTGGCGAGCTTCCACCATTTCTCTTTCTCACGACAATCCCTCTCAGGCTCTTTCAGTTGGCTTTTGACGGTATTCAAGCAGTTGTCAGCCTGATCTAACCCCTGTTTGACTTTTTTTCTCTTATATTCCTCCTTATCAGTCCTTTCCACATTTTCTTGAAGCTGTGTTTTCTTCCGCCCAAGCTCCCA
The DNA here is from genome assembly GCF_024323335.1 of Lathyrus oleraceus. Taxonomy (NCBI): domain Eukaryota; kingdom Viridiplantae; phylum Streptophyta; class Magnoliopsida; order Fabales; family Fabaceae; genus Lathyrus; species Lathyrus oleraceus. The sequence continues at coordinate 49,382,123 of NC_066585.1, forward strand.
CTTATGATTATCCCTTTCTTCAGTAATCCAAAGAACATTCAACCGTAGCTCTTCATTCTCTTTTTCCAAACTTTGGATGACAACTTTGAGCTCTTTAGCTTCCTCCATAGTGACGTGAGTAGGTTCTAGAGGATTTGTATGCATTGGAGGCTCATAAGGGTATGGTAGTTTGTCTTGAGAAGCTCTGGCTTGGACCCAACTTGTATATGGCCCTCTAGCTATACAATTCTTCTTTCCACGCTCCCTTTTTCCTTCTCTACGAACTTTAGTCCAGGCACGACCTATCCTCTTCACCAGATCAAAGTCCTTCACTTCTTCTCCCAGCAAGAAACTTTCTAACAACTTATCTTCTGGTTTGTCATTCATAGGAAACCCAAGTTGCCGCATAGCAAGCTCAGGGTTGTAATTGATGCAACATCGAGTTCCTATGAGTGGCACATTATGGAAGTTGCCACATTTGACGATTATGTCCACATCATCATAAACACGAGAGTACCAAGTGATGTCATTGGCAGTGAGAGACATGATTTTTTGAGACCACTTGAGGTTATCCTTGTTCTGAACAAAAGGCCCTTCGCTTGGTAAGTGAGATAAGAACCCTTTATACAGTAAAGGAGCGCAACACTGGATCATCCCCCCTTCTTCTCATTTCTCCAATGGATAGAGTGATAAACATCTGCAAGCAAGGTGGGAATGGGATTCTTGAGCAAGAAAATGCGTATAGCAGCCATGTCCACGAAGTCATCAATGTTCGGGAACAAGACAATCCCGTAGAGTATCAAGGCTAACACAACATTGAAAGCGACCCAATCTTCTTTACTTTTGAAATTTGAAGCTTTTCCCACTAAGAACTTTAAAGTGAAGCCCAAAGTGTCTTCTTTTGGTCCAAGATTAGCTTTCACGTCCACTTTATCTAGATGTATAGATGAACCTATTTATTGATGTGTAGGAAATTCCCCTAGACCGGTGTAAGAGACTTCATCCTTGATACCAATGTCTGCTATATGTGAGAACTCTTCCAGTGTTGGCGCCAACTGGAAGTCCTGGAATGTGAAACACCGCAAGGGAGGATCATAGAATTGTGTCAAAGTGAAAATGGCCCAAGCATCCACCTCGGTGTTCATGATAGTCAACAGGTCACCATACTCAACACAAAACTTGTTCCTTCTGATTTTTTTCACATCTGAGATAAACCCCTTAATCAATCCTAGCTTTGGATTCCTGAACTTGAATGAATAAGTACTTTTTTTATTGCTACCCATGTCTTCTGAATGCCTGCAATCAAACGAGTCTTTAGGTCCCTTGAAAATATGCACATGTCATATGTGTTATGATTATGAAATGTTTTATGTTTATGTATCTACAGTTGGGTAGGTGATCATTGGAACATTCTGATTAATTACTTCATGGAGGAAAGGTTCCAGGAATAGGAAAACCAAACAGTTAGGCTCTAGGGTTTAAAAGGTTCCTAGAGTCATGGACCCAATTCAAGAATATTATCGTTAGAACGACTAATCGTAAGACAATAATATCTTAAAAAGGATCTATTCTAGGTGAGGTCTTTGTATTAACCCAACGAGTCCTAAGTCTCATAGGTCAATACTACACAATCATCGACTCTACGGTTCTAGACACGGTTCCCAGAGTCATGGATCACACCTGACAATATTATCGTTAGAACGACTACTTGTAAGACAATAATATCCTCAAAGAATGATCTATTATGAGTGAGGTTTTTGCATTAACCCAACAAGTCCTAAGTCTCATAGGTCAACACTAAACAACCATCGGTCCTAAAAGCCATAGGTTCAGGGTTCTACAAAAGGTCCTCAGAATCATAGATCGAGGTTGAAAGTATCACCTCCAAAACGACTAATCATAAGACAGTAATACTTTCAAGGGATCTCATCTGAGTGGGGTTCTCGCATCAACCTAACGAGTCCGATGTCTCGCGGATCAATACTACGCAACCACCATCCTAACTTAAGTTTTTCTCATAGCTCGGGTATAAAGCTTTTCCTCACACAAATGCCAATAGTCCAGAAAGTTCCAATGATACCATATATCAATAATACAGAAATTGGAAATACAAATAATAAAGGCATATATAGATAAAACAAATAAGAAGCAAATAAACAGATAAAAGCAAAAACTCAAACACAAAACAAACTAAATTAGGGTGGACTCGCATAGGAGATGGAAGTCCCCAGCAGAGTCGCCAGCTGTGGCGGCGCGAAAAATACCCAAGCGTAAGGAACGCTCGAAATATAAACGAAACAGAGTCGCCACCGATCTTTATTTATTCCCAAAGAGGGAAAGAGGAAATATCGATAAAACCCATAAAAATCAAAAAGAAATGGTCATCGCAACCAAAATCGGGTTCGGGAGTCGGTTATGCAAGGGGAAGGTATTAGCACCCCTCACATCCATCGTACTCGATGGGACCCATTTAGTTAGTTTTGTGTTAGAGTGTTAGCGTGATATCGTTTGTGATCTTCTAGTAAATATTACCAGTAAATAATAATAATAATAATAATAATAATAATAATAATAATAATAATAATAATAATAATAATAATAATAATAAAACAACACTAATAATAATAATAATAATAATAATAATAATAATAATAATCTATACTAGTAATCAATAATGATAAATGATCCAAAATAAGGATAAAGATAATAATGATGATAATAAATATATATAATAATAACACATTATAATAGAAATTAATAATATTAATAAAACAATTATTCCTAATAATAATGATATAATGATAATCATAAAATAATAATAAGTAAAAAAAACACAATAATAATAATAAATCAATTAATAAAAAATATTAGTAATAATAAAAAAAAAGGGAATGAGATTTAACGCATAAGAGGGAGATGAAGATTTTTCCATTTTTTTTTTATAAAACCACTCCCTTCCAGACACGTGGCAGAGAATAAACAAAATAATAAAAAAAATCAATTTATTTCATCTTCTCATGTGTATCACACTTCTTCTTTCCTGTAACAACAAAGACCGATTTTTATATTTTAAAATTCTAAAAATCTACCCCTCTCTCTCAAGTCACTTGTTCATCATCTTTTTTGTTTTAAAGAAAAACAACTCCAACACAAGTTAATAAAAAAAAAAAAAAAAAAAAAAAAAAATTAAATAAAATAAAATACCACAACCACAACAAAAAAAAACAAATCTAATGAAAACTTACGGTAACCGGAAGGAGGGGATGAGATGGAGAGGATTGGTCGGCGTGAACGTCGTCAGAAGTGCGTCGTCGAGCAGCGGTGGTGGTGTGAACATCACATGAATCGATACGTCGTGGTATTTCGGTGCGGCAACGAGTTTGTGTTGTTGTTTGGAGGAGGGAAACAAGGTTTTGTAGTTTTGTTCTTGTAAGATAGACAAGAGAAAATTAAACAGATGAAGATGTTTGGAAATGCACCAATAAGAGAGATCTATCTTCGTTACTCTTTTTCTTAAAAAAAATGATTTCTATTTGATAAAAAATGGGAGAGAAGAAGAAAATAGATATGGAGGTGAGATGGTGTTGGAGGAAGTGAGAAAATATCTTGTGTGTGGCTTTATGAAAAATACTCTAGAAAATTTCTTACAAGTCCTCTCTCGCTCGCTGTACTTCGATGCACCTTTGTACTAAATAAGAGGTAGGACAGTTTGATAAAAAGCAAAAACAAATATCTATTGTTTTTTTTTCTTCAGCCAAACGTGAGAGAGAGACATGTATTGGTATTGTCACTCAAACTAAGGTTATTTTTTAAATAAAATAAAACTAATGCCAATAATCCCTTTTTAGTGCTATCTAGTGACAAAATTACTTAAAACAAATTAAACCAAATGAATTTTGTACAAATTAAAATAAATTATATAAAATTGAAATAAAAATATAACTAATTTTAAATATTTAATTTTGAACATTTTGACTAAAAAAGAAACATAATCGGATTAAAAATAAATAAAAATTGGGCAAAAAAGTAATCGAAAAAAAATTACTACACCAAAATCAACAGCGCGAAATATGCTTCCCGGAAACAATCAGATTTTTGATCAAATTTTAAAATAAAAATCGACCGGTTAAAAGGCTCAGGCGGATAAAATACGGCCGAAAAAGTTGTTGAAAAATTAAAATGAGCACACCAGTTTAAACTACGTGAATAGTAGATTAAAAAAACTGACGTCTAAAAGCTCAATTTTGAAATTTTTCGCCAACAAATTCGAAGTACTGTTGGGAAACAATTTGACTGATCTGTCTGTAGATCCAAAAAACTATTTTGTGTGACATTTTAAGTGTTATGCAAAACAAAATACATGTTGTGACAAGTATTCAAATGCAGACGTCTTGTAAATGAACTAAATTGTTGACTGAATAAACTAGAATGGACAATGAGATGCAAATGAATCGTTTTTGGACCATTTGCTTCTCATTCTCAAACACAAACAAAACCTATACATATTCAGACGAAGACAACTCTCTTGATTATCACCTTCTAAATCTTTGAAACAATATGCAATAGAATAAATGATGCACTTAGATCGAGAAATCTAGTCTTTCGACTTCTCAATCAACAGATGACTAAATGAATATCATCAAGACCAGATAAAATGCCAAAATTCATGACTTTTCATCTAAACTCTGATAAATGCTTTTAAATTATGAAATGCACGACAAAATGGATCAATTTTACTATAAGGATGTAAGTGAAAACTCAGGGTAAAATTTAGGGTATGACACTATGACATTCACATCGTCATCTACATGACAGGATTGAACAATCTGAATCATGCCTTCATCCATCAATTGTTGGATGTCCCTTTTCACAACTTCGCAACCCCTTGAATTAACACTGCAAATAGCACAATCATCATGGTCATGCTCACAATCACTCACCACACAAATGTCCTTATGCATCTGCACTAAGGACCTCCGGATAAAATGCACATCAAAAACCTTAAACTCGCCAGGACAACCATCCACCATATTCACAGAAGAGTTCCCATGGGCGGGTAATGGATTTGCTTTCACGTTCGGCGCGCGGTCCTCAAAGGACACTATTCCACTCTTCATCAGCTTTTGAACCTCATACTTGAGCGGATAACAATTCTCGATGTCATGTCCGGGTGCTCCTTGGTTAAAAGCACAACGGAGCTCAGGCTTGTACCACCATGGAAGTGGTTCCAGAATTTGCAGAGGATTTCTTGGTTGGATTAGGTTCTTGAGAACCAAAGATGGATATAATTATGCAAAAGACATATGAATCGGTTCGAAAGAGACCTTCTTCCTCTCAAAGTTTTGTTGATGATGATTGTTGTTGGTATTGCTGTTGTTGTAGGTGTTGGTTCTTTGTTGCGGTTGTTGTTGTTGACGTTGTTGTTGTTGAACTGGTGTTAAATGATTATTAGAGAAAACTGGAATAACTAATGATACTTGATGGTGATGTTGACGAGATGGTTGATTCCTTCTGATCTGAGGCCTCCTCTGCCTCCCACTGCTTATTGCATTCGCTTTATTGTCCTTCTTTTTCCCAAAATTGTTGCCAGACCTCTTACTTGACGATGCTTCTTCTTTCGATAAACATCCTTCTTCGACTCCTCCCTCAAGCCTCATCCCCATGTTTACCATTTCGGTAAAGTCATTGGGGGCACTAGCAATCATTTGTTCATAATAAAATGAACTCAGAGTTTTTAGAAAGATCTTTGTCATCTCTTTTTCCTCCAAGGGAGGAGTGATCTGGGCAGCCAATTCCCTTCATCTCTGTGCATACTCTTTGAATGTCTCCTTAGCTCTCTGAGACATGGACCTCAGTTGGTCCCTATCCGGCGCCATATCCACGTTGTACTTGTATTGCTTCACGAAAGCCTCTCCTAGATCATTGAAAGTGTGGATGCTTGCATTATCTTGACGTTGGGCACTAAATATAACTCAACAACACTCTTTCCAAACAAGTCCTTACCCCTTAGCGTCTTCAATTCCTTGCGCAACTCAAGAAACTGATCCTTCATTTCATTCATTTTCTCATAAACATTCGGACCCTCAAACAGCTCGGAGTGATAAATGGTGTCCTCTACACAGGGTAAAGTATGCACAACGGGAGGTGGCACAAACATGACCGGGCTAGATGCCGGCATGGAAACAAAAGTAGGCGCAAAGCCTTCGGGCATAAAGTTCGGCGACATTTCTCACGGGAATCCGGCAGGCACAGTAGGCGCAAAATGAGCGGTAGCGGCAGGCATGGTAGAGGTAGCCACCTCTGAAATAACCGTCCTCTGAGGAGGAGGAGTTGCAGGCATTGGAGAAGCTTGGCTCTAAGCAGCAAACACTGACTCCATCATGGAAGTCAATCGAGCGATCTCGTCCTTCAGTTCTCTGTTCTCTTGCTCTAGATGCTCTATAACTCTGAGATGATTGGCGCGGGTGTTGTACCGATTAGTCAGCTTCGCTAAAGCACAGAAGAAACACCAATGACACATCTGGCGAAAGAGAAACCTGCTTATGCAAATGATGCGTGAAATGCAATGCTTGATTATTCTTTTTTTTTGTTTTCAAGGAACTTACTATATCATTTGCATATATATATATATATATATATATATATATATATATATATATATATATATATATATATATATATATATATATATATATATATATATATATATATATATATATATATATATATATATATCAACAATTGCAATAATTTTTATATGACCAAAAATCTCTTTTCATTTATATAATTGGAAGGATTACATTGAGTATAATTTCAGAAACCAAATGAAAATACAAGAGAAAAGGAGACTAGTCATCCTAAGGATCCCTAACAACGTCAGAAGATCTGGCTGAGGGCGTGTACTTCCTCTGAATGCGTCGAATCTCAGTCTCAAAAGAAGCCTTCATCTGAGTCTTCTCGAGGACAAGCTGATCAACAATATTCTTCCAAGAAACGGAAGGTTGAGGCAGGATAGAAGATGAAACCTATGGCTCTCTCTGTCTCTTTGTCACTCGGTCTTCAAGTAGCTCAGTAAGTGCATCTTTTTCCTTAGACTCCAACTGCAACTCTTCATGCTTCTTGCTTAAAGCGCAGAAACGCTCTTCCCACATATCCTTCTCCTGCTTCATCTTGACGAGTGCGTCTTCCAACTCTTCTACATCTTGGTTAGGGAGAGTTAATGGCTCAACCACAACCATAGACATAGGTCTCTCACAAGGATAAGGCATCTTCAACTCCAAAACTCTCTTCTTCACCCAAAGAGTGTAAGCTTCCAAAGCTACACAAATGCACGGGCCAAGCTCGGATCTTCCTTTCCTATGCACATTATGCCAAGCATGCACAATATTCTGCTTCAATTGTTGGGGATCTTTACTCTCTTGATAGAAAAGACCTTCTAACAAAGTGTTATTAGGTTTGTCTCTCAAGGGGAACCCAAGTTGACGACGAGCCAAAGCAGGGTTGTAGTTAATTCCTCCTTGTGTACCAATGAGAGGCACATTAGAGAATTCACCACAACTATCAATAATCTCCAAACTGCTCAAAGAAGGATCATACCAAACTATATCATCATTAGTGAGAGACATAAGTCTCTAAGACCACCGTAGACATTGTTTGTTCTCCACAAAATCAGGTGTCTGAGGCAAGTGCAAAATAAATCACTTGTACAGAATAGGGATACAAAAGACAATAGTTCCACCACCCTTAGAATTCCTTAGATGCAAAGAGAAATACATATCACCCAACAGAGTAGGCACAGGATTCCCAATCAAGAAAAGTCTAATGGCGTTAACATCAACAAAAATCATCAATGTTAGGGAACAAAGTTAATCCATAAATGAGCAACACACAGATAGCTTTAAAAGCATTCGTACTACCGGCTTGAGCAAAAGCAGTAGCTTCCTTGATGAGGAAATCAGATGGCAACCCAAACAATCCTCCTTTCTTCACCCAATGAGTCTCTATCTCAGACTTGTTCAAGTGGAGAGCTTCAGCAATAAGTTTAGATAAGGGAATCTCCTCCAATCCACTAAAAGGCACCCTACTAGAAACAGGTATTCCCAAGAGATGGGCATACTCCTCCAAGGTAGGCACAAGCTGAAAATCTAGGAAAGTGAAACAGCGGTAGAGAGGATCATAGAACTGCACCAACACACTCAAAATTCCTTCAACCACATCAGCAGACAAGATGGACAGAAGCTTCCCATGGCGTTGTTTGAAGTCCAAGGGATCTAATACAAAAGATGCTAGCTTCCTTAACTCTTTCAAGTCGGGACATCTGAAACTATACTTCTTAGTGTTCCTTAGTCCACAATCCATGGTCTGAAAATATTTGCAAATAATACCTCAGTTCCTTGAAATTTTTGTGTGATGAATGTTATGATGCGCATGAATGCACGAATGCGACAATCACAAATAAGGGATCAGACACAAGGCAAACAAACAAAGGTCAAGGGATGAATCAAGTCATTGTCAAGATCAATCATCCATTTTGGTGGATTATGGTTTACACCTTATCAACACCCAAGTTCCATTGATATTGACAAGACTTGATCGGATCAACCAAAAATCACGAGCATGGAGTCTGGGTAAGAATCGCCCTATAGGAGTGAACTACGGATAAAAACTTGTAGATCATGTTCTAAAAAGTTCCCTGAGTCTTAATTCCATCTATTGGTTATTACAGGTTAAGATGACTGACTCATCGACCCAAAATATTCTCAAGAGAAACTCGTATGAGTGTAGTATCGCGTAACAACTATTATCAAGTCTACACTAGAACAGTCTCCGCACTACGTCCTAAATAGGCCAAGAGGGGGTAAATGTTCTATGGTCCTCAGCTTCTCGGACCCAAATTAAAGATAGTAATTCCTAACCATAAATACTTGTGTGACATTTCCAAATCCAAAAGAGTCTCCACTAAGCAGATGGATCTCAAGCCAACTTGTTAAGGACTACTCCACACAAGTCGAACATGACTATACCATCCTCCTATCTTAATTGCACTCAAGTTCGGGTTAGAACTTATCTCACCACTCAGAGATCACCAAGTACAACAAACAAATTATATCACACATACATATATACAAACATCACATATATACAAATATATACACACAAAAAGTAGGCTAAACCCACTGGAGACTACTCCCCAACAGAGTCGCCACTTAATTTCTGTCGCGGTAAATTCATGATCATCAAGCTATGGATAAGCTAGACATCAAATAACAAGAGTCGCCACCGCGCTTTTATTGTTTCCAACGGAAAAGGGAAAAAGTACGAACAAAACCCAAAAGTAAGAAGTTTTCAAACCAAAACTAATAAAATGTCAGAGATTATAGGTAAGGGGGTTGGTTACACAGAGGGAAGGTGTTAGCACCCAAAGTGTCCTAGGTACTCCTAGGGAGCCCTTTTTGTGTACATATGTATTTGGTACAAAACGATGTTTACAAACAAATAGAATGGGGGGATGAGAAAAGAATTCATTAATTATATTTTTGTCTTTGACAAGTCCTTCGGACTTGTGCCTACGTACCAACATAAAAATGAGAAATCAAAACCTCATAGTTCGTGATACAAATTTCAAAGTGAGTGAATTGTTTTTAACAAAAATTAAGTTTGAAAGGCACAAAGGCCTAAAAATGGTTTGAATGAGTTAGTTCTTTTTGGCTTTTGAAAGTTTTAGGTCAAGTATAGTTAAGTCTATTTACAAGTTTGATTAAGAAAAGAAGTTTGAAAATGCAATGGCATAAGGCCAAAGTTTCTAGTTTGCAAAGTGGTCAAAATTTAGAAAATAACAAGTTCAGGCAAAGAAGTTTTTCTGAAAGGAGGAATAGATTTTGAAATTAAAGAAATGGGGAGGAGATGAAGAGACTAATCCTATGCACAAAATTAAAAGTTAAGAGTTAAAAAGATCTGACCGATGGGTAGCAATCCAATAGGCAAGAATGCCATATAGAAACCCAAATTCCCTTGGACATTTAGAATCAAGCAGCAAACAAATGCACAATTATATAAATCTTGAAGAGCAAGGCATCAAATAAATATTGCCACATCCAAGCTTAGCCACTCCATGATCTTCTTCAAGATAACTCAGGTAACAGATGAATTCACAAGTCACAGGTTCAAAATAACAGCTTCGCAATGATCATATTGCAGATGAACTCAAAGGGATCTCCAAAGATGTATCAGATGAAGTTTCAAATTGCAATCACTTGGTTTCACAAAAGTTGGCATTGACCAAGTCCTTTAGCATAGGAATGTTGCCTAAGTTCTAAGTCCATTTGTCCAAGATCAAGTCAACAGTCCACACAAAAGTTTTTTAAGGTTTTTGTTCTTATTATGTACATTAATGGTCAAAGACCATACAAACAAACAAAAATATACACAAACAAGGTATAGCACACAATATGGTCCAAATGGACAAAGTGAAAATTGCATTAACATAAACAATTAGAATGGTATGAATAATGGCAAATGAATAGAACTAAAATTAAATGGCATTAAAGTAAATGGATTGAAATTAAATGTTAGTTGTTAATGAGTTAGAAGTTAGTATTGTTTTGCTTTTTGCTTTTTGTTTTTAAGTCATTCTTTGGAGAACACTCAACCCACTTATCACAAGCATGGATCTTTGAACCAAGACATCTTCCAAAGGAAGGAAAAAAGGCCAAGTTTCCACACAATACCAAGAAAGAGGGGAGACTTACAATCTCACTAACTAGAATGTTATGTCTTTTGTGTCACAAATTTAGCGCTATGTTAAGCAATCGTAATTGGACTTATGTAGAAGTCACAACTATTTGAGGTCGGGCAATAGAATTTTGGTGTTAATGCATGTTAGAGACAGAGTATAATGGACTATGCTCATGAAACATACCACACACAAAAAGAATATGCAAAAGAGGTGGCCTAATCTCATTCATACTTATGTTGATTTTTCAATCAACTAGCCTTAAGACTTTGAGATATCATCGGCCAAATGAGATGAATGCATAAAGAATGGGAATGAGATGAAGAGGGAGGGGAATGGATCAAAACTCAAATTGGTCAAAGTAAGACTTTTACCAAATTAATATCATCCATTCATTTTGGGAGATGGAATGTACATTCCATCAATCCCCTAAATCCAATTATATTAACTTGATAAAGTTAAACCAACCTTGACCAAGGCCCAACAACAAGAGTCAAACTCATGCAAGTCATCACAATTGGTCAACATAATTAATTGGCATTTATTCAAATTAAAAAAGACTAAAATAATACATTTAAATTAAATATGGTTTGTCAAATTCCTAAAACCTCATCAAAACACCAAAGAAATGGCCATGAGATTTATCATAGGTCAAACAAGGTCAAAGGACCTTGGAGAAAAAAATTCAGAATTTTTAAAGACTTAAAAGTATTTTTAAATAATTAAAAACACACACAAAATCAATTAAATCATAAAAAATATTAATAATGATCCAAAAAATTGTTTTAATTTAAAATATGAAAGAGGAAATTATTTGAAATTTTTTGGTGAAACTCTCATATTTTTTTGATCAATATTAAAATTAATACGAATGAATGAAAATAAAAGGAATAAAAGAAAATTAGAAAATATCAAAAAAACGTGGACCACTTGATCTCCCTCATTAATTGAGGTGGCATATCAAGTGGCCATCAACGCGCTTTCCGCCATAGTCACGAGTCAATGCGTAACACAAAATGGTAATTACAAGCAACGCGTGAGATTAAAATAAATCAACTGGATCCTATGGCTGGGAGACGTGCCAACGCACCGCCGGAGCTATAACTCTGGTCTTCTTCTCCAGTGGACCTCACCGGACTGGTCCACCCTTAACCATCACCAAAATAAAAAAGGAGGACATGATCTGAAAGAAAAAATGGCGTAGAACCCGAATCTAACCTCAATTTCAAATAACTCCAAATATATAAAAAGATATGAGGAGTTGAGTTTTGAGGTGTGTCAACTGAGTTGCTTCGATTTCACCTCTAAGCAACTCAATCTTCTTGCCTATATTGGTAGGACTTCAGACAATAAAAGATCCAAGAGAATTGAGTAGAATTGAGTGAGAATCAAAGAGATGAAGTTTTTTGTAAATTACCTTCAATGTTATGCAGTTCTTGATGTTTCTTGCTTCAAACATGACCTGATCACACTTGAGAAGCTAACAGGAAGTGATTAGAGAGGTTGCAAGGCTTTGGATCCTGGAGTTCTTGAATCTCCAACAGTTAAGATTCAAACTCAAATTTCAAATTGAAATTTGTCAATTTTTCCTTTAGAATGAGAGGGTTTCAATGGGGGGCAAAGTTGGCGTGCAAAAAAGTGATTCAAATGAGCTCATCAGCCTTCTATTTATAGCCAAAGGGAATGATATTTGCACACTTCAAAATCTGTCCAAAATTGGCAATGTGAATGGCACGAGTGCATGGGCATGTACAGGCCCATGATGCAATGCATTAAGGTCCAAAATGATTCACGTTTAAGTTTGAATGAAGCTTGAATGGCAAAGTAATATGAACTGAAGTTTATACATTTGATTCTTTCCAATGATGCAACCCTGTTAAAGCCATGCACATACCTAGAAATCTTCATCTAAAATGCATGAACTTGGGTTCTTTGGAAAGCTTGGATCAAGGGGAACAAGTTTAATGTTTAACATTTTTTCATTTGGAGCTTGAAACATGTAGAATTTTGAGGTGGAAGTTTTGAAATTTCAACATGTTAAAAAATTTTCTAAGTGTCAAGCCATATCTCTCAACATTCCACCTTGCTTAACTTTTTATGTGAGCTTCAAATGAGAAAAGTGTCTTCATAAACGTTATTCAAAGACCTTCAAAATGGTCACCAATTTCATGTCATTTAGATTTATAATGATAGATTTATGCATTTTTGAAGTTTGGAAAAATCACTTGTTCAATGGTATAGGTCAAAAATGACCTATAATGTAACCTCATATCACATGCTCATAAAAGTTGAATTTGCTTTCACTCCAAACATCAAATTTGAAGTATACATCCTGATTTTGATTGTGAAACTTGGAAATATTTCATCTCATAAAAATTGAGCAAGTTATGTCCTTGGGAAGTTGACTTTCAAATTAGGGTTTAGACAAAATGACCTATAATGTTTCAACATAGAAAATGATTTTCCAAGCAACACTAGCTCTAGGTCTAAACATGAAAGTTGTTTGGAATGTCATTTAGAGTAACGTTTCTCTTGGAATCATTTTCATTTGGTGAAAATTGTAGGAGATAGGGTCTAGGGAGACCTAGTTTTGATCAGATGAATTCATCTGGCCAGCCACCATCAATCAACTTTCTAAACTTCAATTCTTTTGACTTTCTTGGCTCATGGTAGATCATATATGCATAAGATGATGAATTTTAAAGTGTCCCTTGATAGATTATATCAATTGGTGAGATAGCTTGTTGGAGAAGTTACTCAAGATACCGAGTCAAACTAGGGTTTCCAAGGCAAATCACCTTCAAACTCTTGAAGAATACTTGATCAATATTACATTTAGGAATCACTGGGACTCATATATGATGATTATAACCATTTGCGAGTTAATCCATGGTTGTTCTCTTTGCCATGAGGGTTTCAAACCCTAGATATGAACTTGATAAATCAATGGGATCATGCCCTACCTACAAAAGAGTTAGGCAAATGCAAAAGACATATTTTTGGTATTTTGGTTAGTAAAATGATAATATACAAGTATGATACAATCACATAGTGCTTGGTGATCTCTCCCAAAACAAACTCAATGAAAGAGGGGTACGGAGGATGCCAAGGTGTGATCCCGATGCTAATGCTTATGATGAAATTGCATGAGGTATCTTAGGGTCAAAATTGGGGTCTTACAACTATCCTTTCAGTGGTGTTTGGGGAAGAAGGGGGTCTAAGCTTGGGCAAGAGGGATCTCCTTTCTGATCATCAAGGGTCCTATTTATAGCCAATGTGAATGATATTTGCACACTTCCAAATTTGGCAAATTTTCAATTTTTCCCTTGCATGGATGCATGGGCGTGCATTAGGCCCATGAAATGATGTCATTTGATCCAAAGTCCAATGTGAAATATGCTGAAATCATGTTAGAAGCTCATGCAAGTGTGTGTGAAAATTGGAACTTGAAATTATCCAAATTATGCTTTAACTTACACCCATGCGCAAGTACCTCATACTTTGTCCAAATGGGATAATTTTGGACTTTTAGAAAAGGTGAGATCAAGGGGAACAACTTCCACGTTTAACACTTTTTCATTTGAAGCTTAGATCATGATGAATTTTGAGGTGGAAGTTTGGGAAATCAAACATATTTGAAAATTTTCTAAGTCCCAAGTCAAATATTCACTTCTTCCACCTTGAATAACTTTTTCTATGGACTTCAAATGAGAAACATTCCTTCATAAAACTTGTAGCTCTTTCAAACTTCTTAAATTTGGTCATAAATTTTACCTCATTTGGATTTGGCATGAAGGCGTTATGAAATTTAGAAGTTGAGGAAAATCACTTGTTCAATGGTATTGGCCCAAAATGACCTATAACATTTCCTCTTGGCACATGCATTTTCAAGTTGAATTTTAACTTCATCTAAGAATCAAAGCTGAATTAAACATATTGAATTTGATCATGAAATTTGAATTGCTTTTATCTCATAAAAATTGAGCAAGTTATGGTCTTGGGAAGTTGACCTCTAAACTAGGGTTCGGACAAAAGGACCTATAATCTTTCACCATAAAAAAATGACTTTCCAAGAAAAACTAGCTCTAGACTTAAACATGAAAGTTGTGTTTAATGTCATTTATAGTAACTTTGCGCTTGGAATCATTTTAATATCACAAATATTGTAGGAGATAGGGTCTAGGGAACCCCAGTTTTGACTAGTTGACTTTCTCTGGTCAACCACCATGAACCATCTTTCTAGCTTGAAACTCTCTTGACATTTGGGACTCATGGAGGATCATTTATGCATAAGATGGTGTATGTTAAGTATCCATTGAAATATCTGATCAATTGTTGAAGAAACTTGTTGAAGAAGTCACACGAGATACCTATATGACTTAGGGTTTTCAAGTCAAACCAACTCCAAACTCTTGATGATTTCTTGATTAAAATAACACGTGAAGATCATAGGGATTCATATATGATGTCTAGAGCCAATGTTAACCATTTCTTGATTGAGCTCCTTGCATTAAGGGTCTTAAACCCTATGTATGAGCTTGATAGAGCATAGATGAGCATGTGCACTACCTACAAAAGAGTTAAACTATACAATGACATATTTTTGGTATTTTGGATAGTAAATGATAGAAAAAAATTATGATACAATCTAAAGTGATTGGTGAGCTCTCCCAATACAAACCCAATGAATGAGGGGTGAGGAGGATGCCAAGTTGTGATCCTAATGCTAATGCATATGATGAGATAGCATGAGGGATCTTAGGGTCAAAATTGGGGTCTTACACATGTAAAAAATCTTGATCCATTATTATGGAAGACACATCATAAGGTTTTGAAGAAAATCAGAGAAGGAGAATGCATTCGATGATGATATGGTAAGAAACCATATCCAAGCCAAAAAAAAATACTCTTGTCCTCCACCTATTTCACATTGATGATCCAGAAAACATTTTATCATTATAAACATATGGTCCATGCCACTACATGCCAAATCATGGAAAACACCCTTTATATACTTGATATTGACTCTTAAAGAAAGAAAAAACTCAAAAGAATCCCCATATCCTTAGGCAGAGCCTGCAAAATCTCTAACTACCTAAAACTCATATACCAGACACTAGAAGCTAGATTGACAGTAACAAAGAAATGAGTGGTTGGTTAGATCTTACCTCGAACATAATACAAAAGATACACTCCAGGTCACCAATGACCTTCCGCTTGAATATGTTTTCTCTAGATGGGAACTTGTTTTGAAGAAGATGCTAAGAAAAGACTGCCACCTTAGACAGAGTCCAGTTATCACATATTAGGAGAAAAGTTATGTTTTCCATTACTAAATGGACCTCACGAGGTGGATAAAGACTTAATTGGATATAATACATAGACGCCACAAAGAAAATAAAATCTTTAAAATGCCTCCAAATCTACCTATCTATATCCCCACTAAACTAAAACTCTTGGAAGACCAAGAATAAAGCAGAAACCAGAGGTTCTTCATGGACGAAGAATGGTCTCCTCCATCCAAGATCCCAATAAATCCTCATGTCTTCCATATTTGAATCTCGCTCCCAAATCCTTCTTGGTGTTGGGAAATGATTAAGAGTCTCTGAAATCTAATCCCAATGGAATATTCCTTATCTAAGGATCTTCCCAAAAGGAAGTCTCAAAACCAATCCTTACCTTCTTGACTAACCCTCCCTTAAACCAATTTGGGGGGTCAACTTTTTGGAGCCAAGGACGGACATTCATTTTCATAAAGAGGAAACACAATGGAGCCCCAAAGACCTACCCCCATACAGTGGAAGCACCATACCTTAAATATAAGACCTTAAATCGAAAACGTACGTGTAGCGGTAAAAAATTTGAGATTAAGATATCGATTAACTTAACTCGCAAAGAAAGATTCGCCAACGTGTAACACCCTTCTAAATACCCCAAATTATTATAATTAAAATAACAATATGTTCATCAGAGTAATTATGCCCCGAAAGGTGTCACACAATCATTTCACAAAAATCATTAAAATATCCTGTCATGCTCATTTCTTTAATCAAATAAGATTCTTTGCATAAATCGCAGCGGAATAATTCAACATCAATATAAAACATGTAACACAATACATGTCAATCATTCAACAACAGAAATCAAATAAATTAAAACATCCCCTCCCGATGTTACATCTATCAGAGCATGACCCATAAGAACTACTCTAGACTCCAAGCAATTGCTTCTACTCAACTCATTTCTCGTTACCTGAAAAATAGGTGTAAGGGTGAGTATCTCAAATCAATATAATGAGCATTATAGAACAATATGTAATGCCAAGTAATTAACACATTAATTCACCCTAATCAGACTACGCATTCAGCAACAGCAATATTCGTTCAAATATCATACTCAACAGTAGATTCTCAACCATATTCAACATCAATAACACAACACACAATACACATATAATACTGGAATACATCCATTCATATTATATGCCATACATTCATTATGCAATGAGACTCTATGCATGCGGTACCGACTATTTGTGAACATATAGTTCAACCTCACCGTCCAAATCCAGGCACGGCTACCAAGCTCACTAGTCCCACTCATTTGAGACATAGTGACTCACTCACTAATTCCTCACCATGGGAATTAGCTACCACCCCAAATGGGCCATGAAATGCACGCTAATCACCTAGCATGCAAACATCAACAACAACAATCAAATGATATACTCACTAATTCCTCACCATGGGAATTAGCTACCACCCCAAATGGGCCACAACATGCATACTAATCACCTAGCAATGCAACATCAACAATAATCAAGAATAGACACATGCTCACACTCTAAGCCATAATACAGTCTATTCACAAACGTATACATTCACATCATCATGTATACCATCACACATTATCAACAGAATTAATCACAAAAGCACATCATATCATGCTACATAATCAACCACAGTATTAGCCCGCTCTACTAATACCTATACCACTCAAAATAACGGGAAATGATCCCTACAACATCATACCTCAGCTAAGTCTCACTACTCAGCCTAAGCAGTCAAAACTGCACAACAGCAGCACAGGAAATCACAATCCTGCCCATACGCGTATTGCCTACGCCCATACGCGTATTGCCCAAATCCTGAACAAGCCATACGCGTATTGCCCACTTCCATACGCGTATGCTACGCGTACCAACTTCTCATACGCGTACCAACAGAGACCATTTTACGTTAAAAACATCATCTTCCTCATCCATACGCGTATTGCCTAGCGCCATACGCGTACCAGCCATCTCATACGCGTATTGCCTAGTGCCATACGCGTATGACCAGAAACTAGCATTCTCAGATCTGCAATGGCTTTTCTGCTACGAGTTCTATTCGATCTAACCTTCCACGATTCAATTCTTACACCAAATCACTCCTATCGTCTTATACACTTCATATCCTGTTCAATCTCACAAAATCCTAACACTATTCCATCTAATTTCTACGGATTTGCTTCGATTTATCATTCTATTCCATTCATCAATCATTTTCACAAATTCACCATACTCATCCAATTCAAAGGTAAATTAAAGGTCTATCACTACCCATGACATATTATCATATAATACCCGTTAATCGACGATAAACCCCCCTTACCTGAGTTAATCCGGCAACTTCCGAGCTCTAAGCTTCTCCTTCCTTCAACCTTCGTTCTCTGGCTTTTTGCCCTTTCTCTTTCAGTCGCTTCTCTTTTCCTTTTCACGTGAAAACCTTTTTCCAAAAATTGGGACTTTTTATTATTCCAACTTATATACTCCAATAATATTATTCCACCAAATAATTATCCCAATAATTATTATTCCAAAATAATAATAATAATTCAAATATTCTAATTAAATTAATAAACATATTATTAATTTAATTTAAATAAATACATATTATTATCGGGGTGTTACAACTCTCCCCCACTAAAAGAGTTTGCGTCCTCGAAAACATACCTCAAGCGAACAACTCCGGATGAGACTCCTTCATCTGACTCTCGAGTTCCCAAGTCACATTGCCACCTGCTGGTCCTCCCCCAAGCTACCTTCACCAAGGCAATCTCTTTACCCCGCAACTGCTTCAACTCTCGATCCTCAATCCTCATAGGTGATGTTTCAACAGTCAGGTTATCTCTCACCTGTACATCATCTACTTGGACAACATGCGACGGATCATGAATGTATCTCCTCAACTGAGACACATGAAAAACATCATGCAAATTCGCAAGCGACGGTGGTAAGGCGATACGATAGGCTACCTCTCCTATCCTCTCCAAAATCTGATAGGGACCAATAAATCGAGGTGTCAACTTCTTCGACTTCAAAGCTCGACCAACACCAGTTATCGGAGTGACACGAAGAAATACATGATCTCCCTCTTGGAACTCAAGTGACTTCCTTCTCTTGTCATGATAACTTTTCTGACGACTCTGAGCAATCCTCATCTTCTCCCGAATCATCTTAATCTTTTCCGTAGTTTGTTGAACAATCTCCGGTCCAACTACAGCACTCTCACCGGACTCATACCAACATAAAGGTGTCCGACATCTCCTACCATACAAAGCTTCAAACGGTGCCATACCAATGCTCGAATGAAAACTATTGTTGTAGGTAAACTCAATCAAAGGCAAATAACAATCCCAAGCACCTCTTTTTTCCAAAATACAAGCTCTCAAAAGATCCTCTAATGACTGGATCGTCCTCTCAGTCTGACCATCAGTCTGCGGATGATATGCAGAACTCAATCTCAGCTTAGTTCCCAAAGCCTTCTGCAAACCTTCCCAAAACTTCGATGTAAATCTAGGATCTCTGTCCGAAACAATACTAGACGGAATGCCATGCAAACTCACAATCTTCTCAATATACAACTCAGCTAGTCTCTCTAACGGATAATCCATTCTAATCGGAATGAAATGAGCCGACTTCGTCAATCTATCAACAATCACCCAAATAGCCTCAAAATTCTTACTTGTCCTCGGCAAACCAGAAACAAAATCCATACTGATACTGTCCCACTTCCACTCTGGAATAGTCAACGGTTGCATTAGCCCAGACGGCTTCTGATGCTCAATCTTTGACTTCTGACAAGTCAAACAGGAATAAACAAAACTCGCAATTTCTCTTTTCATTCCCGGCCACCAAAATAACTTCTTCAAATCATGGTACATCTTCGTAGCTCCAGGATGAATACTCAAGCCACTACGATGTCCCTCTTCAAGAATATTCTTCTTAAGCTCAGTAACATCCGGAATACACACCCGACTACCAAATCTCAAAACACCATTCTCATCAACTCTGAATTCACCACCTTGACCTTGATTTACTAACGTCAACTTATCAACCAAAAGCATATCGGATTTCTGACCCTCTCTGATCTCCTCCAGAATACCACTTGTCAATCTCAACATTCCCAGTTTAACACTATTGTGAGTGCTCTCACACACCAAACTCAAATCTCTAAACTGTTCAATTAAATCCAATTCCTTAACCATTAACATAGACATATGCAATGATTTCCGACTCAACGCATCAGCCACTACATTTGCTTTACCCGGATGGTAATTCAAACCAAAATCATAATCCTTCAGAAATTCTAACCATCTTCTCTGTCTCATATTCAGCTCTTTCTGATCAAACAAATACTTCAAACTTTTATGGTCACTGAAAACTTCAAATCTTGACCCATACAAATAATGCCTCCACAACTTCAGAACAAATACCACAGCTGCCAACTCTAAATCATGTGTCGGATAATTCCTCTCATGAACCCTTAGCTGTCTCGAAGCATAAGCTATAACCTGCTTATTCTGCATCAACACACCACCTAAACCCAACAATGAAGCATCACAATAAACCTCGAATAGTTCCGACGAACTCGGTAATATCAGAATAGGAGCAGTAGTTAACCTTCTCTTTAACTCTTGGAAACCTTCTTCACATTTCGAATCCCAAACAAACGCTTGCCCCTTCCTCGTCAACATCGTCAGCGGTAATGCCAACTTAGAAAATCCCTCAATGAACTTCCTATAATAACCTGCCAGTCCAAGGAAACTTCTTATTTCAGTAACTGACTTCGGAGCTTCCCACTTAGATACCGCTTCTATCTTAGAAGGATCAACAGCAACACCACCTCTTGAAATCACATGACCAAGAAAACTCACCTCTTCTAACCAAAATTCACCTTTTGACAGTTTAGCAAATAACTTCTTTTCTCGCAGAACTCCCAAAACCACTCTCAAATGCTCAGCATGCTCTTCTTCAGATTTCGAATACACCAAAATGTCATCAATAAACACCACCACAAACTGATCTAGATACGGATGAAAAATCCTATTCATATACTCCATAAATACTCCAGGCGCATTAGTCACACCAAAAGGCATTACAGAATACTCATAATGTCCATACCTCGTTCTGAAAGCAGTCTTCTGAATATCCTCAGTTTTCACACGTATCTGATGATACCCAGATCTCAAATCTATCTTGCTGAACACACTCGCACCAACCAACTGATCCATCAAATCATCAATCCTCGGCAAAGGATATCGATTCTTGATCGTCACTTTATTCAGTTGTCTGTAGTCCACACACAACCTCATAGTACCTTCTTTCTTCTTAACCAATAACACTGGTGCACCCCACGGTGACACACTCGGACGAATAAATTTCTTATCCAACAAATCTTCCAACTGACTCTTCAATTCAGCTAACTCAACAGCAGACATACGATATGGAGCCATCGATATCGGTCTAGTACCAGGTACCAAATCAATCGAGAACTCAATTTCACGCTCTGGCGGTAATTCATTCACTTCTTCCGGAAACACATCAGGAAAATCACACACCACAGCTAGATCGCAAATCACCAGTTTATCTTTAGCCTCCAAAGTTGCTAACAGCATAAACAACTCTGCCCCATCAGCTACTTCCTCATTCACTTGCCTTGCTGATAGAAACAAACTCTTTCCTTCCTCAATCTCAGGAAATATCACAGTCTTATCAAAACAGTGGATAGAAACCCGGTTAAACACCAACCAGTTCATACCCAAGATAACATCAATCTGCACTAATGGAAGACACACAAGGTCCATTCTAAAGTCTCTACCGAAAATACTCAAGGGACAGCTTAAACAAACTGAAGTAGTAGTCACTGAACCCTTCGCAGGAGTATCAATCACCATACTTCCAAACATCTTAGATATCTCTAACTTAAGCTTCACAGCATAATCCAACGATATAAAAGAATGAGTAGCACCGGTGTCAATAATAGCTACAAGAGGAAAGCCATTAATATAACACGTACCTCGGATCAAACGATCATCTGCAAAAGTCTCAGAACCCGATAAAGCAAAAACCTTGCCTCCTGACTGATTCTCTTTCTTCGGCTTAGGACACTGTGGACTGACATGACCCAACTCTCCACAGTTGAAACAAGTCACAGTCTTCAACCGGCAGTCTGCAGCCAAGTGACCCCCTTTTCCACACTTGAAACATTTCTTCTCATTACTGGTACACTCATGGATACGATGTCCAGCCTGACCACATCTGTAACACTTAACAGGAGCACTAGAATCTCCCACACTAGTCCTCTTCGTCCCACTCTGCCTCTGAAAACCTTTGCCAGCTGCATACGGTTTTCCACGATCCACCTGATTCTTGCCTCTCCTATCAACTCTCTGCTGATAGCTCTCAGCTCTGGCTTTGGAATCCTGTTCAAAAATCCTGCAACAGTCAACCAAATCAGAAAACACTCTAATCCTTTGATATCCAATCGCCTGCTTGATCTCGGGACGCAACCCGTTCTCAAACTTCACACACTTTGAAAATTCCCCAGCAGCCTCAGCATAGGGAGTATAATACTTAGACAACTCTGTGAACTTAGCAGCATACTCCGTAACAGACCGGTTACCCTGCTTCAATTCCAAGAACTCTATCTCTTTCTTTCCTCTGACATCTTCGGGAAAATACTTCCTCAGAAATCTCTCTCTGAATACAGCCCAAGTAATCTCAGCATCTCCAGCAGCTTCCAACTCAGTGCGGGTAGCAACCCACCAATCATCAGCTTCTTCTGACAGCATATGTGTACCGAACCTGACCTTCTGGTTATCAGCACACTCAGTTACTCTGAAGATCCTCTCTATCTCCTTCAACCACTTCTGAGCACCATCTGGATCGTATGCTCCTTTGAACATTGGAGGATTGTTCTTCTAGAACTCACTCAACTGACGAGCAGCTCCCATTCCCACAACATTTGGATTCCCTCCAAGTACTCCAGCTAGCATACCCAGAGCCTCAGCAATCGCAGCATCGTCTCTACCTCTTCCAGCCATCTCTATTCTGAAAACCCAAACAAGCTAAACAAATAAGTACTGATAGGGTTACACAACACCTATCCCGTACAGAGGAACAGAATAACTACGACTCAACACGACCGACTATGCTCTGATACCACTAATGTAACACCCTTCTAAATACCCCAAATTATTATAATTAAAATAACAATATGTTCATCAGAGTAATTATGCCCCGAAAGGTGTCACACAATCATTTCACAAAAATCATTAAAATATCCTGTCATGCTCATTTCTTTAATCAAATAAGATTCTTTGCATAAATCGCAGCGGAATAATTCAACATCAATATAAAACATGTAACACAATACATGTCAATCATTCAACAACAGAAATCAAATAAATTAAAACATCCCCTCCCGATGTTACATCTATCAGAGCATGACCCATAAGAACTACTCTAGACTCCAAGCAATTGCTTCTACTCAACTCATTTCTCGTTACCTGAAAAATAGGTGTAAGGGTGAGTATCTCAAATCAATATAATGAGCATTATAGAACAATATGTAATGCCAAGTAATTAACACATTAATTCACCCTAATCAGACTACGCATTCAGCAACAGCAATATTCGTTCAAATATCATACTCAACAGTAGATTCTCAACCATATTCAACATCAATAACACAACACACAATACACATATAATACTGGAATACATCCATTCATATTATATGCCATACATTCATTATGCAATGAGACTCTATGCATGCGGTACCGACTATTTGTGAACATATAGTTCAACCTCACCGTCCAAATCCAGGCACGGCTACCAAGCTCACTAGTCCCACTCATTTGAGACATAGTGACTCACTCACTAATTCCTCACCATGGGAATTAGCTACCACCCCAAATGGGCCATGAAATGCACGCTAATCACCTAGCATGCAAACATCAACAACAACAATCAAATGATATACTCACTAATTCCTCACCATGGGAATTAGCTACCACCCCAAATGGGCCACAACATGCATACTAATCACCTAGCAATGCAACATCAACAATAATCAAGAATAGACACATGCTCACACTCTAAGCCATAATACAGTCTATTCACAAACGTATACATTCACATCATCATGTATACCATCACACATTATCAACAGAATTAATCACAAAAGCACATCATATCATGCTACATAATCAACCACAGTATTAGCCTGCTCTACTAATACCTATACCACTCAAAATAACGGGAAATGATCCCTACAACATCATACCTCAGCTAAGTCTCACTACTCAGCCTAAGCAGTCAAAACTGCACAACAGCAGCACAGGAAATCACAATCCTGCCCATACGCGTATTGCCTACGCCCATACGCGTATTGCCCAAATCCTGAACAAGCCATACGCGTATTGCCCACTTCCATACGCGTATGCTACGCGTACCAACTTCTCATACGCGTACCAACAGAGACCATTTTACGTTAAAAACATCATCTTCCTCATCCATACGCGTATTGCCTAGCGCCATACGCGTACCAGCCATCTCATACGCGTATTGCCTAGTGCCATACGCGTATGACCAGAAACCAGCATTCTCAGATCTGCAATGGCTTTTCTGCTACGAGTTCTATTCGATCTAACCTTCCACGATTCAATTCTTACACCAAATCACTCCTATCGTCTTATACACTTCATATCCTGTTCAATCTCACAAAATCCTAACACTATTCCATCTAATTTCTACGGATTTGCTTCGATTTATCATTCTATTCCATTCATCAATCATTTTCACAAATTCACCATACTCATCCAATTCAAAGGTAAATTAAAGGTCTATCACTACCCATGACATATTATCATATAATACCCGTTAATCGACGATAAACCCCCCTTACCTGAGTTAATCCGGCAACTTCCGAGCTCTAAGCTTCTCCTTCCTTCAACCTTCGTTCTCTGGCTTTTTGCCCTTTCTCTTTCAGCCGCTTCTCTTTTCCTTTTCACGTGAAAACCTTTTTCCAAAAATTGGGACTTTTTATTATTCCAACTTATATACTCCAATAATATTATTCCACTAAATAATTATCCCAATAATTATTATTCCAAAATAATAATAATAATTCAAATATTCTAATTAAATTAATAAACATATTATTAATTTAATTTAAATAAATACATATTATTATCGGGGTGTTACACAACGCACTTTTATTGTTTCCAAAGGAAAAGGAAAAAAGTACGAACAAAACCCAAGAAAGTTTTAAAACAAAACTAATAAAAGAGAACAAGGGCCCGGGGGTTAGTTATGCAAAGGGAAGGTATTAGCACCCTAAACATCTATGGTAGTCCATGGGAACCTATTTGAAATTGTGCATATTTTAGCTTGAAAAAGGGTGTTGTTTGTTAAAATATTTAAGGGATAGGAAAAGAAGCATTTTTATTATGATTTGGTGTTTGCCAAGATTTTTGAAGTCTCATGCCTACGTACCAACAAAGTGCAATGGAGGATCAAAACCTCGTAGTATGTGGTAAAAATAACAAAAGGAGTTTGTTTTGATTCATTTTGTATGGGAAATACATTTTGTCATCTTAAGGAGAATACTCAACTAGTCACCCACAAATATGAGAACTTTGCATCATCATGAGAAAGGCTCCAACTTGGATAAGGATCAACAAGTATGCCACTGGCTCCCACAAATGGAAAAGAATTCTCATCAATACTATGGATATAGGAGAATTATAACTCAACTATGGAAATGACTCATATCTAATTCCTTGAGAAAAATTTTAAAAGGAAAAATGCACAAGGGCAGAAAAATGGTTTGAATGAATTAGACATTTTTTTGTCTTTTGAAATTGGTCTAAGTACACTTAAGGTGGATTCACATTTATTAAGAAAAATGTTTTGAAAATCACTTGAGAAAAGTCAAGGTTTATTGAGAAAAATGGTCCAAGTTTAAAACAAGAAGGTTTTGAAAAAGAAGGAAGATTTTGAAAATTAAAGAAGGGGAGGAGAAGAAGAGACTATCCTAAAGGATAAAGTAAAATCTAAAGAAGAAAGATCTAACCAAAAGATAGCAAGCTTTATAACATAAGTCAAAAAACAATTCCCTCTTTTGGATTAAGCCTCAAGCAAGCAAAATAGGCAAATAATAATCCATGTATCAGATGGAACCAAAGTACCAAGCCAAGTCTTCACAGAGATGTCCACAGTCATAGGTATCAGATGAATTCCAAGGTCTTAAGTCACAAGTACAAAAGCAAAGGTCAAGACCCTAATTCTAAGTCCATAACTCCATAAAATTTCAAGGATAGTAACCACAAGCCCATGAATCAAAATAAACTAGTTCCTTTTATGGGGTTTTGTAGCGGTAAATTCATGACCACGGAGCTATTGGTTAACTCAACGTCAATAAAACCAAAGTCACCACCGCACTTTTATTATTTCAAATGGAAAATGGAGAAAGTATGAATAAAACCTAAAGATAATAAGTTTTCAAATCGAAACTAATAAAATGTCAGAGAATACAGGTAAGGGGGTTGGTTACACATAGGGAAGGTATTAGCACCCAAAGTGTCCTAGGGAGCCCTTTTTCTATGTACTTGTTTTGGTTTAAAAGATGTTTGCTTAAAAATATAATGAGGGGATGGGGAAAAAATTCATTATTTATATTTCGTGTTTGATAAGGCTTTGGGTCTTATGCCTACGTACCAACATAAATGAGAAATCAAAACCTCGTAGTTCGTGGTAAAAATTTCAATGATGGGTGGATTGATTTTAACAAAAGCTTAAATATCTTTTGTTATCAATGGGATAATACTCAACCAAACATCCACCAATAATGAGGGCTTCACAACATTTAAGAGGGAGGGCTCCAACTTGGATTAAATCAACAAGTATTGCTCTAACCCCTAGTAAATGGAAAGTCTTACACTCAACATATCATGGAATGAGAGAATTACATCTCAACTAAGGATAACTCAAATCTAAATGCTTTCTTTTTGAAAATTTTAAAAGGAAAAAGGCACCAAGTGGCCAAAATGATTAGATAAGGTTATTAGTTCTTTTTAGTCTTTTTGAAAATAAAATCAATATGATTAAGTCTTCTTATAAGTTTTATTAAGAAAATAGTTTGAAAATCAATGGCATAAGGCCAAGGTTTCTACTCATTATAATAAGTCTAAGTTGAAAAACAAAAAGCAAAGAAGTTTTGAACGTGAGAAGGAGATTTTGAAATTAAAGAATAAGGAGGTGGAGATGAAGAGGCTATCTTAGACAAGGTTAAGAGTTTTGAGTTGAAAAGATCTAACCCCTGGGAAGCATCCACAAGACAATAGTGTTAGATAGAAAACCATTTCTTTTGGACTGTCAAGGAAAAAACAAAGCCATAATCATCCAAGCAATTAATAAGAAATCCAATGGTATCAAATAAAGATAACCAATCATCCAAGCTAGCACTCCAAAACAAGAAATCTTTAATTTCCTTTATGTGTATCAGATGAAAAATCCCTTGAAACATACTTAAAGAGAAAACATCAAATAATAACAATAAGATCAAAATAACAATTTAGACAAAAAGAAAGAGTGTATCAGATAAACCCAAGGGAGTCTCTCAAGATTGTGTCATATGAATGGCATTAACTATGTTTTTGGTCTCAAATTAATGGCATTGGCCAAGTTTTTGTTCCATAGCTCAAGAGTGTTGCCTACTCTAAGTCCATAGGTCCGAATCAAGTCACAGACAAAGATCCAACAGTCCACCAATGTGTTTTTTTTAGTGTTTTTATTTTTATTAAGTGTTTTAAGGTCTTAAGGCCACAAATAAAATATGATCACCAGCATAAATATATCACAAGCACAAAATATAATGGCTCAAGTGAGCAAAAATGAAAGTAACTGAAGCATAAACATAGGCCCAAGTGGGCAAAGAGAAAATGACTGAAGCATAAACAATTTACATGAATATAAATGACAAGGAATGATAAAGTGAAAGAATTTCAATTGCACTAAAGTAAATGACAAAAAAATTAAATGTTATTTGTCAAGTTAGTATGTTAATTTGTGCCTTGAGGAAAATTTAGCGCTATGTTAAGCAATCGTAAGTAGTCTTATCTAGAATCCATACCTATCTGAGGCCGATCAATAATAATCTTGGTGTTAATGCATGCTAGACACAAGGTATCCAAGATCAAGCTCCTAAAGCATACCATACACAAAATAAGAGAGGATGGGCCTATCTCAATCAAGCATATCTTGATTCATCGGACACAAGGTCATTGATGAATCAACTAGCTAATGATCCATGAAAATTCATTGGCCAAGAGATGATTGGGGAAGAAATAAGATGAAACTGGAGAGATGAAATGAAGGGGATCCCAAATTGGTCAAGGGATGAACCTCACTTGACCAATAGCATTCAATCATCTGAGGTATGAAGTTTTAAACTTTATCAACCTCTTAAATCCAATGGTATTTACCAAGTCAAGGTCCAATTCAACTAAGACCAAGGCCAAACATAAGTAAGGTCAACATAAAGTCAATACAAAAGCTCATCAAAGCATTAAATCAATTAAACTACTTTTAAAACATTTGTAAGAATGAAGACTTTTTTTCAAAGATCAAAGATCAAAAACCTAAAACCCCTCAAAAACACCAAAGAAATGGCCAAGGGATTTATCATAAGTCAAGTAAGGTCAAAGGACCATTAATTAATTTTTTTTTGTATTTTTCAAAAGTCAGAAGTAATTAAAAACTAATTAAAACAAGTTAAAAAATCACAAAATTCACCAAAAATATCAACCTTATTCCAAAAGTTAATTTTAAATCATAAATGGGAAGAAGGAAATATTTGTGAATTTTTGGTGTTGGTCCCATAATTTTTGGATCAAAAATGAATTTATGGTGAATTTTAAAAGAAATGGCCATTTAAAAATCAATTTAGAAAAAATAAAATAAAATGGAAAATTATGAGCCATCAAATCACCCCTCATTAATTGAGGTGACAAATCTGATGATCCAAATGTGTGTTCCATGTGTTCCCTCAGTCAGTGCACCACACACATGGTAAAAGCAACCAAAGGCTCAGATTAAAAGAAGTAAGAGAGATCCAAGGGTGGTGACATTGCCACGCCACCACCAGAGACCTAGCTTCGTTGGTCTTCTTTGGTAAGGGTCACCGGACTGTCAAGAACAAACTTGCTCAGAAATTGATGGATTTAACATCATTTGAAAGGAAAAACGGCAAGGATCACGAATATGACCTCTGTTTGTTCCATCTTTCACTCTATAATTAGAAAAGTGAAGATCAAAGCAGACATGTTCAACCTGAGTTGCTTCAAATAAAGCCCAAAACAACTCAATCATGTTGCCTATATTGGTAGGACTTCAGCCATCATAAAATTCAACTTAGATCTAGAGTAGGGAGAGAGAGTCGAAGAGATGAAGTTTTTTGAAATTCATCTTCTCTGAGCTGCTTATGAGCTTTATTCTTGATGTAATTCTTTGTGCTTTCTCTTCCTCTTGCTTATAGAAACTCAATGAAGTGGAAAAGGGAGTGAATCTTTGGAGTTTTTGTTAAGAAACTTGAGTTGAACAAAAACTCAATTTCTCAAGAAATATTCAAATAATTCTAAGGTGTGAGGTTATGGAAATGGCTAGAAGAGCTTGGGAAATCCCCTCCTTTTATTTCTGAGCAACTGGTGTTTGATTTATAGGCCAAGCAATTGATATGTGCATCTTTCGAATTTTGAATGAAAATGAGTAATTCTTGGTGAAGGGGGTGCATGGGTGATAGTACAGACCCAATTAATGATTATAATCCACTCTAAATAATGCAAGGAGGTTTGTCGCACCTCGAAAAAAATGGGGATACGACTTCAAAGCGAAGCGCGATCGCACGCTCGCAATGATGGACTGAACAGAGTCGCCACCGAACTTTATTTATTCCTAAAAAGCAAAGGGGAAATATCGATAAAACCCACGACAAAAGAAAGGATAAGATATGGTCATCGCAACCAATATCAGGGTTCGGGAGTCGATTACGCAAGGGGAAGGTATTAGCACCCCTCACGTCCGTTGTACTCAACGGGAACCATTAG
Source organism: Lathyrus oleraceus (assembly GCF_024323335.1). Taxonomy (NCBI): domain Eukaryota; kingdom Viridiplantae; phylum Streptophyta; class Magnoliopsida; order Fabales; family Fabaceae; genus Lathyrus; species Lathyrus oleraceus. Next base: position 49,412,265 of record NC_066585.1, read on the forward strand.
GTCAGTTGTGTGCGTTAGTGTTAGTTAAAATGTTAGGCTTTTCAATTTATTAGGTGGGAAAGAAAGAATATAAGAGGGAAGAAATGTTTTTGGATTTTTTTAACGAAGGACTAAACCTAAGTTTTTTATTAATGGGCCTGACAAGATTTAAAAATCCTGCTCCTACGTATCTCAAAAGAGAAATCAAGGCTTACGTAGTTCTGGGTAGAAAATGTTTGTTTGTTGGTCGATTTTTAGCGAAAGCTATATTGTATTAATCGACGAAAACATCATTTTACCCAAAACAGCTGAGGAGTGGACGCATACCACACATCGAACGGATTTATAAATCTACATTCGGAAAAGCGTCATTTTATCTCTACTCAACAATCGTGGCCGAAACATTGTTTTGTATCACTTAAGACAAGATACCTTTCGTTTATGAAAAAGGTTTTTGATTAATCGCACGGCGGCGAGAAAGAGTTTGATTGGTTGGATGTATTTTGAGTGATGGCGAGAACTTGGATGAGCGAGATATACATCTCGAATCCTAGCCTCAGGAGTGCACGGTATACACCATGTTCCATTTCCATCTTTATTGGCAAAAGTGTTTAATAGAGATTAAGTATTTTTAGGTTTAATTGAGAGAGGGTTTGAAGAAACCGCATTGACAATTTTAAATGATGGCGAGAGTTAAGATTGGCGAGGCATACGTCTCGAATCTTAACCTCAGGAGTGCATGGTATACACCATGTTCCATTTCCACCTTTATTGAAAAAGTGTTAAATAAGAATTAGGTATCTTGAGCTTTTGTTGTGAAAAATGACTTGACACTAGATCAAGTATTGATGGACGTTCAAGAGAAATTTGAATGAATGTTTGAGAGAGCAAAGTGAATGAATTTGAATGATGGCGAGAGCTAGGATTGGCGAGATATACATCTCGAATCCTAGTCTCAGGAGTGCGCGGTATACGCCACGTTCCACTTCCATCTTTATTGAAAAAGTCTTGACTATGAATTAATATTTTTTGAGTTTTTATTATGAAAAATGGCTTGACGTTGGATCAAGCATTTGATGATGTTTTTGAAAGAAATGGAATAGAATAGGAAGAAGAAATGAATTGATTTGTTTATTGAGAAAATACTCGACGTTGGATCGAGTCATATTTTTGTATTTTTTGAAATTGTTGATTTTTATTCTTGGGTTAGTAGCTAACTAAACAACCAAACAATAAAGAAATAAAATAGTACAGGATTATTACACATCGGGGGAGTGGGGTACATTTTGTCAAATGGGGATTCAAAAATCATGAAATAATTAAATCAGGCCCAAACAACAAATGATGCGAAATATGAGTGTAAGTGCAAGAGAACCGGCTCATTGCAAGAAAGCCCAAGAGTAAGCTATGTGGGGTTGATGGCGATGCTTAAAAAGCAATCGACTTACAAGGGTGTGGAAATGGGCTCGACATTGAATCGAGAAAAGTATGATTTTTATAGTTTTCAAATGGTTTCGAATGCATGATGAAATTAAAAGAAATCAAATTTGCATTATTAAACAAAAAAACTATGAGTAATAAAGCATAAACATAAAAGAAAATGTTAAAAGAAAAAAATCACACATAGGGGAATCGAACCCACTACACTAAAGACCTAGAAAACACTCCTCTCCACTAGGCCACTTACCAACTAGTTGTTATTTTAATACTAATTTAAATATATAAACCAAGATAAATAAAAAAAGGAAATAGAAAAATAAAAAAAACTAATGAAAGGAAATCTGTTGGGCTATCCTAAAAATAAAAGATGGAGGGACCAAACATTAAAACCCAGCCGCCTGGCTGTTGGGTTTTTCAAAAGAATGAAAATTGAAAATGTAAAACATTTATTGACTAAACTTAGGAAATTTAAACAAAAATTTTAATAGTTTTTTTTAAAAAAAGACTTATTCTGTATAAAATAAATTAAAGAAAGAAAATTAAAAAAAGAGTGCAGACTCGTCGTCCTCGCTCTCTCTCACTCTAACTCACGAAAAATCACTCTCAATCGCTCTCCCTATCTCACGATTTTTCTCTCAATTGCGTCTCTCCCACTTCGCCGTCCCCAGATGACGAGAACTCTCAAACACTCATCTCTCTCAATCTTCCTAAACTTTCGCTCACCATCGCTAACCTCACTCACTCTTCTCATAATCTCAATCAATCGTATGAGAAAGCAATGGCTGGAACAGAAACTCACCTTTGGCGAGGACAACGGCAACGACGAAACTCACAGGTTTGCCTTTGAGATTCTTTTCGCCTCTCTATTAGGGTTCTTTCGGTTGCAAGTTTCCAATTCCGCCTCCCCTTTGAAATCGCGGCCGCCTCCAAATCTTAGGGTTTTTTAGTTTTCAAAAATTCTCCCCCTTTCTGTTGTTCTCACTCACTATTTATCCCTCATGAATTAGGGTTTGAATATGTGTCTTTTGTGTTACAGGAAGTTACTCTGCGAAGTTCCTTTTGTGCTCAGAAATTGGAGTGGCCTTTTTTGATGCTAGAATCGGAACGGTAATCTGAGCATGAACTTTCTCCTTGAATTTTGTCTTAATTCCAAATTGGGGATTTTCTGGATTTCTGCATCTTTTACTAATTAATTTATTCTTTTTACTGCAGTGAAAATTTGAACATCGGTTTCGGTTTTGTTAGCATATAATTCTTTTGAGAGATTCCTTAACTCCTCATTTTGTCTCGTCTATCCTATGCAGAATCACACGGTAGCACATGGAACCGATTGTAGAGAGCATTATGAAGCTTCCAATCGCTGTAGCATATATAGCAAGCCATCTTGAGTGTGATCATACTACCACGTAGGTGAGAAAAATGAATGCTATGGAAATGAAAAGGCAAGCAAGCCACATGAGCTTGTTAATGACAAAAACAAGCTGCTTCTTTGCCTTTTGCTCAATCACAACAACTGAAGTTTGAACCACCGCTACTGCCAAAGAGATGAATAATGCCAAGCTATTAAACACAAAAAATATCAGGAAAGCTGGATTGTTTGCTATATTTGCTTGTCCAAGTGAAAGGAGGGGATTGGACCTGCTGTGCTGGTGGTTGTGTCCATTGCCAAATGATCCATATGATTGATCAATGATTTCATTTCCATTTGGATCAGCAGGAACAATCACAAGAGCATTCGACGAGTTTTTCCTGGTAGATTGAGGCTTAAGATGATTATGAGTACCCTTATAAACGATCTCAGTAATCTGTCCCTCGACGGATCTCTCAACTTTTTCTTCGTTGGACAATTCGGGTATGTGCATTTGTAATAGCTTCTCGGATTCTCACTTCCTTTCACTTGTTTTTTTTTTTGTCCGTATTTTCTCCAATTGAATCCATCGTCTGATTTCTTACTCAAGGTTTGAACTTGTTGCAGTGGTACTGCTTGGTAATTGTTGAAATCAGATTGACAGCCAATTTAGCATATGGTTGAAGATTTCGGCATATGTCACAGGTTTTAAGCTGAATTCCAGACCAGTTAAAATGATTTTGCAACATAGCTGGCGAAGGCTACTGTTACTGATATTGTTACTGCTACCAGATGGGCTGCCTCTTAGTTTAAACTGTAATCCACTCGAGGAAATATCAGATGATTTTACAGGAAATAGAGTTGCACCAGATAACGGCTCCATCGATGACTGTGCAGGGTATCCAATAGCAACAATTAAAATCTCTTGTTTTGTGGGGAACTTCCATACAGATTGATCAGGTAACAACTTTCTAGTCTTTCTTTTCATCCTTCTTTAGAAAAACGCTTTAACATTTCATATTTCTTCTTGCACCAGATGAAGGATATTGGGTTTCCCTGTGACCTCGAGTCCGGGACTTGCACCGCATCTTAGCTGTTTTAAAATTGAACCTGGAACTTCTCTAGAGTAACGAATTTAATGGTCCTTACCGCGCTTTCGATTTAGAATTCTTGCAGCATTTGGTGTCTTGTGAGGTATATCATGATCTGCTGCCCTCATTCTATACCAACAGGAGCCATTCACGTTAAATGCTGATACAGTTTTTGCGGTCTTCTACTACCAAAAGTCCAAGCAAGAACAAGAATCATGCTTAAAGTGATGAAAGCGATGACGGTCCCTCAAGACAATCTCATGATCAAAGGCTTTGGAGATTCTAAGGTATGACAATAATTACATATACGCAAATTCCTTATTATTCTGAATCCTCCTCTGCTGATTCTTTGGTAACCGGAACTTCAATTTCTTCCTCTTCGGAGAGAGTTTTCGAATCAACAGTTACAATCCCATGAAGATTCAAACAAAATTTCACTTTAATCTTTTCTTTTCCACCATTTCCAGGTTTTTTACTTGGAATGTGAGTATGACAATTTTTCATGGCAAGCTGTAGCGTGAGGCAGGTGTAACGTTGATTAGAAGATGTGTTGCCGTAACTTCCGAATTGAAAATTGTTTATACCACTTATAAACCAAAACGGTGATGGCTCCGAATCTGCGGGCTCTATCCAGTTGGGAAAGAGATAACTTTGGAAGGCACGTTGGGTGAGGAGTATTGGGCCCGGCCGAACCCTCTTTTTGTATGTGCTATGTTTGGAAGCTTTTTACGTTCTGCCTGAAGCTTTCTTAGCCTTTCTCTTATCAGCTTCTACTGTAAAAAATTATCCTGCTAAATACCCGCACTCTTTTCGCACCTGAATTTCAAGTTCAAGTGATGATATTGATTCTTCGAGCTGAGTGTACTTGCAATAGTGCTTCATGGTAGGATCAACTTGGGATTTGCTACTACCGTGTGGATGTTATGGGTTTGTGAATGTTGGAAAAAATGTTATCAAATGTGTGTATGTATTGTTTTGATTTGAAATGCACTATGGATGGGAAATGGATCATGTTTTGTTATAAAATGTATTTTTAGAAATAATCCAAGACTAATTTAAATATCAATTTAAATAATAATAAAAAATCAATAAAAACCAAATTAAAATCAAATTAATTGATAATTTATTAAAATTACTTTGATATCAATTCTAACATTTATTTGAAAAATTAAAATCAATTAGAGTTTGAATCATTAGTAAAAATAACAATTAAAATTAAATTGAAAATTGGAATTATACTTAATTCGAAATTAAAATCAAATTGAAAATTAAAAAAGTCAAATAATTAAAATCCATTTTATAATCACAAAACACCATGATAAAAAAAAGCCTAGACAATGACCAATGTGTAACAAAAAATATGGATTTGGGAATGAATGTATGCAAATGAACTTTAGGCCAAGTGCCAAATAAAAATGAAAAAATGAAAAAATTCAGGACCAAAATCGGGGTATGACAAGGTTACTTAAATCATCACACAAGGCCATGCAAAGTTGTGCATCGTTTGGAGCTCAAAAATTGCCAAAACAAGCCATGGAAGGACCTCATGTGCAAGTCCCTCATTTCTCATCCAAATGATGTGATCTTGGACTTTTTGGAAATCTATCATCATAATTAACAACTTTTATGATGTGAGTGTTTCAATTTTAAGCTTATAAAATGGAGAAAACTGGCCTTGAAGGTGGAGGTATCAAACATACTTAGAAATTTTTCTAAGTTATACGCCAAATGACCTCTCTCTCCACCTTGAATAACTTTTGATGTGAGATTCAAATGAACTTGGATCCTTCTACAAGGTTGTACCTATTTCAATTACCTTTAATTTTACCATAAATTTGGAACCATTTGGAGTTTGAGTGATGGAGTTATGAATTTTAGAAGTTGAGGAAATTTGCTTGTTCAATGATGAGGACCAAAATGGACCTATAATGTTTCCTCATGGTACATGACTTTGCAAGTATAATTTGATCTTTCTCAAAGAAGAAAATTTTAATAATACATCTTGAAATTAATAATTAATTTTGGATAATCTTCATATCATAAAAAATTAGGAAGTTATGTCTCCTGGAAGATGACCTTTTATCTAAGGCACAAACAAAATGACCTATAATCTTTCACCATAAAAAATGACTTTACAAGCTAAATTAACTCTTGAGTCCAACATTAAATATGTTTTTAATGTCATAAAGAGTAACTTTTCTCTTGGAATCATTTTCATATGACAAAAAGTGTAGGAGATAAGGTCTAGGAAACCCTAGATTTGACCAGTTAACTTTTCTGGTCAACTTCCTTGAATCAATTTGCATACTTGAAGTTCCTTTGCTCTTAGGGGATCATGGAGGATCATATATGTTTATGATTATGTAAAACTAAGTATCCCTTGATATATTTGACCAACTGTTGAAGAAAATTGCTAAGGAAGGCACACAAGATACCTAGATGAATTAGGGATTCCTTGACAAATAAGCTTCAAACTCTTGATGAAGTCTTGATCAAAATAACAAATAAAGAACCTGGGGATCCATATATGATGTTTAGAACTAATGTGGACCTTTGCTTTCTTTATCTCTTGCATAGAGAGTCTCAAGCCCTAGTTGTGGGCTTGGTGGGGCACAGAAGGACACACACACTACCTACAAAAGAAACAAAGTTATACTAGACATACTCTTGTATTTTGGTTAGTAAAAAAAGAAAATAAAGTATGATAAAATCATATATGATTGTTGATATCTCCCAATGAAAACCTAGTGAATGATAGGTGAGGAGAATACCAAGGTGTGATCCCAATGCCAATGCAAAGAAATGAGATGGCATGAGGGATCTTATGGGTCAAAATTGGGGTCTTACAGGTACCCCTATTTAAGGTCATTCTATCTAAATATGTGAAGGTTAAAATCTTTGTATCAACGCGGTAGAATGGACTTAAATATTAACAACAAGAAAAAAAATTGGTCTCTAAGATACCTCATGATGCATATGATATGAATGCAAAATATAATCTTTGTGGGGGATATATTGCGAAAAAGGAAAAGGATCCGGAAGAAACTAAAAGTCCACAGGAGCGAAATGCATTCCATAAGGAAAACTCACTGAGGGGACAAAGACTGTGGGGATAATAAGCTATGCGTATGCCAAGCTACGACTTAAAAATTGTTGGAGACACAAGGGAATTTCCATGAAAATAAATCAATGGAAAAACTCAAACTGGAGAAATAATCTGCATGTATCGGGATATCACCAACACACCAGGAAATTATCCACTAGGGATAGGAGTGAATTGGATTATCCACTACCTTTTACTGAGATAAACTAAGGATAAACAACCCAAAACAACAAAGTGTCCACAAAGGGGCAACAAGAAGAATTATCCATTACCATGCTTAACTGGTAAATGAAGGATAGTCAAACAAAAGAAATATCCACTACCATGCTTAACTGGTAAATGAAGGATATTCAAACAAAAGAAATATCCACTACCATGGTTATCTGGTAAATGAAGGATGTTCAATAAGCAAAAGTGAATGGAACAACGCCAAAACACTTAAAACATCTACTAGGGAAAGGCGTAAATCATAACGATCCTGAAATACCCATATGTTCAAAACGAAGTTCGATTTCATAAGGAGATACGAATCCAGACTCAACTGGGGAAGTCAAACTTCAACACATGAGTAAAAGAGATATATTATCTACTACTTGTTATTGGGTAGCTTAAAACGGAAGATAATACACTCGGGCAGATGAGCATAAGTTACCAGTTACTAGACAACATATATCGTTGAGGAAAAGGAGGAAGAATCACCAACTACCAGTTACTGGGCAGCTTATCAAAGGTAATCGACCACATGAAAGAGTTATATTACCAGTTACTGGGCAATATACTCAAAAGGGAGGAATATCCATTACTGGTTACTGGGTAAGGATAGCCTACTAGGAAAATGAAATGGTCAAAAATGACTTTTTAAGATGTATTTTGGTCAATCCAAACCATTCTCTTGTGGACCTAAGTTACCATCGATGATCAAGTGCAACATTAACATATATGAGATGCTCTTATATTCATAGACACATTGAATTGATACTATGAGCATGTTAAAGAATGAATTCACTTTACGATATGATGACACCATCCAAAGTGAAGGAGAATGGCGATCCAAAACGCCGCGGAATTTAAAATTTCTCCTTTAATGATCCTTACGAATGGGCATGATCAGTGATAGAATCGTTACCTCTTATGGTGATCACGAACGTTGAATGATGACAACGCCTCTACTCAGTCCACACGAACGGATTCCTTCAATCTCAGTGCTAGCTGCTACGAATGAAGGCTTTGAGTGAGAGAGAGAGAGAGAGAGAAACGAAATTGCAAGTGTGACAATGCTTCTACACAAGGGTTCTATTTATAGAACCACTTGTGTGGGTTGCAAGCTAAAAAGCCCACTCAAGTGTATATGGCCTATATCTTATAATATGCCAATATCACTTAAGCGCGTGGTACCTTACCATATTTCGTATTCTACTTAAGTACACTGTACCTTACGATGTTCTATAATTCACTTAAGGGCACCGTACATTACAGTATTCCTTAGTTACTTTATCTCTCATCAATTTGTCCTTTGTGTGTGACCCTATAGGTTTCCGCGACATTGGCAATTATATTAAATCACGTATTTAACATAATAAACAGTGAGCGGTATCTAGCAACACATCACTGCTACCCAAGACACAAAAATGTCATGTGATCTGACAAATCCTTCTGTGATAATAATTATGTCTATAATTACCCTTTTTCACTTATATCTATATTAAACACAAGGCATAGACCGTGTCATCCTTGTCCAGTTCAATATTGGGCCCATAGACATTTATCCTGTTACGCAGGATGGGCAAATTCCATCTAGGTCACTCATGTCCCTTAGCATGCTTCGTGGAGTACCCATCAACTGTCTTTATGGTCATCCAATTATGGATAACGTTTGATCACTAATAAGGCACTCGACTCTACATCTAGGGTCCATAGTAGTTTCAGGTCGAAGGGCGGTATACACCATTATCACCATGAGAATAACTTATGACACTTTTAATAACATTCTATATAGTATTCTCATAGCGGGTCAATCCAGTATAAATATTACTCTTAATATTTATACCTATGTTTAAGACTTGGTAACTCTTTATCCATGATCCATGAGATGTGATCATCAGTCTATAAACATAATAGTCTTCATGCTTTAATGTTATCCCACTTCACAATAAAGCTTGACTACGGATACTTTAAGAATAATGTCCTTATGTTTAATGTGATCTCATGATTAAGTCATACTTGATACATTAAACGGACTAACTATTCTTGGGACTTTATTAAACAAACATAATAAAGAAAAAGCCTTTTATTATTAATAAATAATTCGATACAATTACCAAAAGTATTGGCCTCTAGGGCTTACACCAACAATCTCCCACTAGCACTAGAGCCATTCAGGCATACCCCTAATGCCCATAGATCTAGTATGGCCATCATGCTTCTGCTGCACAAGAGGCTTTGTCAGTGGGTCAGCAATATTGTCAAGTGTAGGTACTCTGCATATTTTCACATCTCCTCTATCTATTATCTCTCGAATGAGGTGATAACGCCTAAGTATGTGTTTGGATCGTTGGTGAGATCTAGGCTCCTTAGCTTGTGCGAGAGCACCATTGTTATCACAATAGAGACCAATGGGATCCACAATGCTAGGAACTATGCCAAGTTTAGTAATGAACTTTTTGATCCAAACAGCTTCCTTTGCTGCACTTTAGGCAGCAATATACTCGGCCTCAGTTGTAGAATCAGCAATTGTATCTTGCTTTGAACTTTTCCAGCTCACAGTGCCACCGTTTAAGCAAAATACATAACCAGATTGCGATCTAAAGTCATCCTTATCTGTATGGATGCTAGCATCGGTGTATCCAATTACAGCCAACTCTTCCTGACCTCCATATATCAAGAATGAGTCCTTAGTCCTTCTCAAATACTTAAGGATATTCTTGACAGCTACCCAATGGGCATCACCAGGATCAGATTGGTACCTACTCGTTGCACTTAAAGCATACGAGACATCTGGTCGAGTACATAACATGGCATACATGATAGATCCTATTGCAGATGCATATGGAACCTTATTCATGCGATCCCTTTCTTCCTTAGTTGAAGAGGATTGTGTTTTTGATAGACACAGGCCATGTTGCATAGGTATGAATCCTTTCTTGGAATCATGCATATTAAAGCGCCTCAGCACTTTGTCTATGTATGTACTCTGACTTAGGCCAAGAAGTTTTTGTGATTTATCTCTATAGATTCTGATTCCTAATATATAGGCTGCTTCACCTAAGTCCTTCATAGAAAAGCATTTCCCCAACCAAGACTTTACTTGTTACAGGGTGTCGCATTACGCGAAAAACCGGCGGGAAAACGAAACAACAGAGCCGCCACCGTGCGTTATTTATCCCAAAGGAGGGAAAGGAAACGCTCGAAGTAAACCTGGAAAAGACATGGTCTCGCGACCAGAGAGAGATGGGATCGGGAGTCGGTTATGGGAAGGGAACGTATTAGCACCCCTACACATCCGGAGTCGCATCCTATGCATACGTATCTTCTCTGACTGGAGAAGAATCAGAGCACTCGTAGCTCGGCTAACGCACGCCAAACAAAACACAAACAGGAAACCGACTGCCAATCGCTGGACTTACGTCAGACTCCACCACAAACAGGCAAACATGGAAACCGAATGCCAATTGCTGCACTTACATCAGACTCCGAACCAACAAACACACACACAGGAAACCGACTGCCAATCGCTGGACTTACGTCAGACTCCAAACAAAACAAACCAGACACAGGAAACCAACTGCCAATCGCTGGACTTACGTCAGACTCCAACACAACACAAAGGGTTGAAAAAAGAAAAAGGGCGCCCAGAGAGATCAACTCATCTCCTGCCTACGTACCTCATCTGGTATGAGGATCAGGGCGACGTAGTTCCCCTACGCAGGGAAAAAAGACTAGCCTAACCAGATACAAAGGGAGACACAAACTACTAGGGAGACTACGACTCGAGCCTAGAAGTTGTCATGCATACCATCCCTATGTTAAGGTTTCTATCTAACTTGCACAGGGAGCAAGCTATCTTAAACAGCACAGGCAAATACATACAAGCATACAAAGCAAGCACACACACTATATGCACACAATGGGGCTCATACAAGGTTAGGCTGTGAAACACAAACCAACTGGAATCGGGTGTAGTTAGCTCTTAACCCTAACATTGAGAGCTAGGGTGAAGCAAATGAAATGGGAAGTGAGGGTAAGACCTCACAGCTCTTATCCCTGGCCTGGGAGAGCTTGACTCAAAATAGAAAGTGTGGGAGTTCAGAATGTAGGAACTCTTCTCCACAGATGACTGACACAACAAAGATCTTGGGTTAATATCCATAATGCACCAACACAAGGTGTGTGAGCAAAGTGAATGACACACTGAATAGCAGGAGAGGGATTGCACATCTCTTTTATCTACCAATTGCCTCATAGAGGTCTTTTCCTGCTTTACACAAAAGTAAACAAACACAAGCATTGCCTCTTAAGGAGGACTTCAGACAGGTGCCTGCCCACATAACAGGACAGGTCTTCCAGACTACATGAAGTCAGAGAGTTATACCTTAATGGTTAAGCAACCAAGCAAAGCAAAAGCAAGTTCAATAAGAACTCAAAGCAACTTAGGTACCTGAAAAAATCTGACCCAATCAGTATACAAGTCAAACAAACAAGCAGACAACAGTCATCCATACAATCAGACAGACAAGCAATGCAACAGTGTGCAAGGCACAAGCCAATAGGCACAACACAAATAACTTGGCATCAACCTACAAAACAACTCAATATTAGCCAACATCAATCAACTAATCAACTCAAATGAGTGAGCAACTCCAATCATGGCAATGTGCTTCTTAACCTGAAATCCACAATCCAAACAGTGAGTCCAAACCACTAGGTCCAAGCCTAGGGTCAAAAGCAGGTCAAACATTCAAAACAGAACATGAAATTTAACATGAATCAACTTCAATCAATCAAGAACATAATCCAAAAGGTCCCATATCCATATCATTAACCAAATTCATTTCATGAACCAAACATGGCAAGGTATGCAAATTGTAACCACATTGTGACATCAGAAGAAACAAATGCACATTAACTCAAAAATGATTCAAATCATCTTGGCAAAATTCATGAGTAAACAGAACATACAACATGATCATCACACAAAAAATTAGAGGCATTGGACATCAATAGGCATGGCAATCACATAGCATAAGTCAAGACAATCACAACAAGCACATGTGTGACACAAATTGTCACACCAACTTAGCATAGGCATAAAACAGAGATGGATTATGTTAAAGACCTCAAACCAAAGCCAAAACAACATTCAACATGTCTAGAAATAGTGTGCAAAATTTCACATTCATTGGATAAGTATCAAGCATTTCACAATCAAATGAAGTCCAAGGCAATCCAAAAGCGCAAATGTGACCATCGAGAAGGAAAAATGTTAATTAAATCATAAATGATCCCAAAAATTCCCACAAAAATCATGAGCAATCACAACATCTATAGCATGCATCATACAAAAAACCAAGGCAATTGGATATTATTTGGCATGGCAAACTCATCAATCAAGTTGAACATCACAAGGTGTGACACAAATTGTCACACCTACCTTAACATGACCATAAAACAGCAATGGTAATTGATAAAAATACCAAATCAACACCGAAATGTCAAGCAAGATGTCTAGTTATAGCATGCAAAATTTCATGAGCATTGGGCAAGAATCAAGCATTTCACAAATGATATGGCAAGGCAATGTCAAGAATGGACATGTATTCAATCTCCTTAGACAAAAATATTTCCAGGCCATGCACAATTTTGGAATTAATAATCAAAAAAGAGTAGACAAAAATAGAAACACAATGCAAAAAATCTTATCATTTTTTGATCAATTTTCAATTTAATATGAATTTGTGAAGTTAAAGAAAAATTGAAAAATGATTTATGAAGCAAAACATGAAAATATGAAGAAAATGGAGAAAAACACAAGGCAATGGGAAAATGTCCTCATCCGGATTCGAGCCATGTACGCATTTGAATCACAAGCGCGCCAAACCAAAAACGCCATCGTTTTGATCACTCAAACCCTAACGCGCCCCCTGCCTGGATTCAAAAATCCGCAGGTAACTAACATGAACTGGCAGCAAAATCCGCAGGAAGCCTCATGCGTTCCGCAGGTAAATACGTAGGAAAACTGGACATGTGCATGAATCACGAAGAACATGATGAACATCTTCATCCTAATTTCCAGAATTTTTCCAAACGTTCCAGAAGTTAACGAAAAGCATACCATTCGATTTGTCATGGTTCATACATCAAAGATCAATAATCATTTCATGGAAAAACATCATCAAATGCATGGATCGAAGAAAATAAAAAACAACATCCAAACTTGAATCACATGGATCTTTGCGAACAGTGCATCATTTTAGCTCATTCAAAGCTCAGATTCATCACCAATCTACGAACTATACAATAGGCACAACAATTTTGAGAATTAAAGAGGTCGAAAATGTAACCTCTTGATGAGCAGCACTTGAAATCACGTGTTTCCAGGCTTGGCAATGCTTCAATCTTCTTCCAACGTGCTTCTTGAGATGAATGATGATGAAATGGAGGCTTAAATGCTCTTGAATCTTGCTCAATCTTCACTTGCCATGGAAGCTTCAAACATTGAACATGAACACGAATGCCATGAATTCCTCTATTTCCACGTCCAAAGATGATCAATAACGGCTCAGGATGATGAATGAATCAAGGAAAAGTGATTGTGCTTGAAGAAATTTGGAGAAAAAAGTGAGAGAAAATTTTGAGAATTTTTGAAAACCTAGATCTAGAATTGATAATTGTGATGAAACAGTTAGGATTAAGGCTATATAGTCCATGCTAAACATGATTAGGAAAGGATTAGGGCAAATGCTAATGAGATTAGGGGCTTTGTGGTGTGAATGCAAAAAATGGATTTTCTACTTCATGCACCTTCATGCACGTGAACAGTGCACATGCAAGGCTTAAAATGACTTAAAAATGTTCCATTCACATGTTAGAATTGGCTTGGTATGCTCATGTTACACCAAAATGAATTTATGAAATTTTCCCAAAAATCTTCATGAATGAACCAATGCCATGCAAATAAGATTTCATGCCAAATGATTGTATTCTTGGAAAATACATGTTATAAGGAGCAATGTGCAAAAAGAGCCACTCAAATTGGACTTTTGGTTGAGAAGTTATGCCCATTTGAAGTTCAAACCACACTTTGCCATGTTTTGATTACATCTCCTTAACCACACATGAGAAATCCATGATCTTGGACTTTTTGGAAATGAGAGAGAAAGATCTTCAACTTTCATGTTGGACAAAATTTCATTTGAAGCTTTCTTGATGATGTAATATTGAGTTGAAAACCTTTCCATTTTTGGCAAATTCAAATTACAGGTCACCTGCTATTTTGGGCAAGTTTTGATCTGACCTCAAATCCTTTAATGTTGATGTTTGAAATGTCAAATGAGACTTGTATGAACATGAATGAGGCATCTCTAACCATCTCCCACCTCCAAATCCACAGTTGAACTGACAGTTGACTTCTGTTGACTTTTTAGGGTTTTAGATGATTTGCACATCGACTGATGAGCCTTGAGCCTTCAATTCTTGGCCAAATCACTTCAAAATGATCCTTGGGTCACATGAACTAATTGTACCAACCCTAGGGCTTTGATCTCATGGAGAATTCTCTTGTGGCCTTGCACAGTTGAATCTCCTGATGCCAGTCTTGCCTGATGACTTGGTGGACTATGCAATGAACAATGCAATGTTAATGACCTAAAATGAAAATGCATATACAAATGGAAGGTGCAAATTTGAGGTGCTACAGCTGCCCCTATTCAATCAACTGGGAACCTGAACGGATGAGAGCAATGGCTGTCAGACCTTCCAGGTACACAGGGATTGAATACCAAAGAACCGTAGAAATTTGCACTCTGCGGGATATCATACATGATATTTGTAACAGCAACCAGGCAAGGCGTTTACCAATGACTCCACTGGGGATTTTGATTTTTTTTAGAAAAAAGGAACCACATCCAGACATCGAAAGACGATGAATGGGAATAGAAATCACCACTAGACGCCAACGGACGACCAGGAAAAACTCGACGTTTATCGACACCAACGAAGAAGGTGACCAGACATCAACGGATGACCTGGGAAGGATACAACTATACGTCAACGGACGGGTAGGAAAAACTCAACGTTTATCGAAACCAACAGAGAGGTGACCAGACATCAACGGATGAATGGGAAGACTCGACCAGACGTCAACGGACGAACGGGAGAAGCTCGACGTTTATCGACACCAACGGAGAGGTGAACAAACATCAACGGATGACCTGTGGGGAAAAAGATATACAACCAGACGTCAACGGACGAATGGGAAAAACTCAACGTTTATCGAAACCAACGGAGAAGGTGACCAGACATCAACGGATGAATGGGAAGACTCGACCAAACGTCAATGGACGAACGGGAGAAGCTCGACGTTTATCGACACCAACGGAGAGGTGACCAGACATCAACGGATGAACTGGAGAAAGGGATACAACCAAACGTCAACGGACGAATGGGAAAAACTCAACGTTTATCGAAACCAACAGAGAGGTGACCAAACATCAACGGATGAATGG
This sequence comes from Lathyrus oleraceus, assembly GCF_024323335.1. NCBI lineage: Eukaryota > Viridiplantae > Streptophyta > Magnoliopsida > Fabales > Fabaceae > Lathyrus > Lathyrus oleraceus. The sequence continues at coordinate 49,427,946 of NC_066585.1, forward strand.
GAAGACTCGACCAGACGTCAACGGACGAACGGGAGAAGCTCGACGTTTATTGACACCAACGGAGAGGTGACCAGACATCAATGGATGAACTGGGAAGACTCGACCGGACGCCAACGGACGAACGGGAGAAGCTCGACGTTTATCGACACCAACGGAGAAGGTGACCAGACATCAACGGATGAACTGGGAAGACTCGACCGGACGTCAACGGACGAATGGGAGAAGCTCGACGTTTATCGACACCAACGGAGAAGGTGACCCTTACTGGGGAAAAAGCCAATACAACCAAACATCAACAGACGATTGGGGAAAACTCAACGTTTATCGACACCAACGGAGAGGTGAACATACATCAACGGATGACCTGTGGGGAAAATACAACTAGATGTCAACGGACAACTAGGAAAAACTCGACGTTTATCGACACCAACGGAGAGGTGACCAGACATCAACGGATGACCTGGGAAAGAGATACAACTAGATGTCAACGGATAACTAGGAAAAACTCGACGTTTATCGAAACCAACGGAGAGGTAGCCAGACATCAACGGATGAACTGGGAAAAACTCAACGTTTATCGACACCAACGGAGAGGTGACTCACTGGGGATCAAGGTCACGACAGGGAGCAGACAGGAAGGAACACCAAGGATACCGGGTTGTAGGCATGAAACAGGTGACCAATCAAAGCGTGAATTGGTTTGTATTCCAAAACACTCATCATCCTGAAGAGGGCTAGAAAAGCAAACTTGTTAAAGGATGGACATTCGATTCCACAAGGAATACGAATCTTACTCATTTGGGGAAACAAACAAAGGGTTCAGCAAAAGAGTGCATGAGATATATTATCTATAGCCGTCAAAACATAGATAATATACTCGCATGGAAGATTATCCATAACTGGGTTGTAGGTTGTTAAACGGATAAATCAAACGAAATAGAAAGGCACCGGGATACCGAGACTAGGTATGCAAAGATGACCAATCAAAAAGGGGACACCACAAACATTACCGGCAAACGGTGAATGAAAGAGGACCTGTTGAGGATAAAATTGCCTACTCGGAGCAAATATCCAACAGGAATGGGAAGATCTGCTGGGGATAAGATTGCTTAATCAAAGCAAATATCCAAAAGGGGAAAGGAATATCAATACCAAAAACTGGATAATGATAACCACAAAGAGGGGATTACATCTACCGGTTCGTAGGCAGAAAACCACAGAAAAGTAACCGTCATCGACTAGGATGAGCACAAGGGTAGACTCCACAAAGGGGAGAAAAGAGGGTTCACATCTACCGGTTAGTAGGTAGAAGACCACAAAAATAGGACTTACAATTACCAGTTCGTAGGTAGCAGTCAACAAATTCCGCTGAGGATAAGATGAATGAGTGTCGGTTAGTGAGCAACTATTCATTTATACCACAGGGAGGCACAAGAGACAGCCAATAGGAAGCCAATTTAGGATCGATCCAAAAAGGCAAACTGAATCAAGACTCACCCTAATGAGGAAAGAACTCAATAGGGAAAACCCATCCCATTATGTGTGTAAGGAGGGAACGGATACAACCGTCATCCACGAGGATATAACTCAACGGGTAGTGCAGAAGGAAATGGTAGACATTTTCTGCCTAAGGGGTCGACTCTATATGGAGAGATCAGACACACCCCCATCTGCTTGGGGAATTGATCCAAGCTTGCAAGATGCTACCAATTTTGTGGGGAGTTGCATTGCTGGGGATACTCGCTCAACTAAGGAGTCACTTGTTGGGAAAACACCAACCTCTCAACCATGCTGGGGAACCCAATTCTGAAATCGATCCAATGGCGCGATGCTAAACTCTTTCCGACAACCCATTCTCGGATGGTCACCACGGCCTAGGGCTAATGGATATGTTTGCAATGCTGATGCATGAGTTTTTTTTTAGCACAATGCTCCATAATCATGGAAATGCTACGCACTAATGATGAAATATGCTATGCTTATCTAAATGATGAATGCATAAAAACACATCTCTTCCAGAGACAACACCGGGGAGCTCCAGGAACCACGCTGAGGATTTCAATACCATGTCAATTTCCACCCTACTGGGGAAAGACAACCCTTGCTGGGGATGACCCCCATCGAACCCGAACTGCTTGGGGATTACCCTGCTAAGGGAAAACACCAATGCTTATCTCTACTGGGGATAATTTCACCGAACCCGATCCGCTTGGGGACCTTGCTGGGGGAAAACCATCAACACAACCTCTGCTGGGAAGACAGTAACCTTCAGACTTGCTGAGGAGACACTGATCTCGAATCTGCTAGGGAGATGACACTCTCACATCCACTGGGGAGATACTATTGGACACGGACCGCCCTTCGACTCGTCGAACACTGGTGTTCACCATCCCACCACAGGGTTGACTTTCCACTTTTGAGAACTCCCAGACTCGTCTGGACTTTTCTGATTCATCACCTTGTATTCCCGACTCCTCCGTACTCCACGGAGATCTAACTCCTGGGATTCATACAAACTTTCCAGTCCTCAGACTTTGAAGAGTCTTCTTGATTATCCCTCCAGGATCGTCGTCGTAACTCTGTCACTGTTTTTTCACCGTTCTTCTATCCCTTGCCCCTGATCCGACTCTGCGGGAATCCTTTGTCAAAAGGTTTCACATCACAACCTGCAAGTGAGTGAACATAGCTAACAGCACCTGCAAAAGAGATCGTTAGATAAAAGCGTGCCCCAGGCGTGCCATAGTTCCAACACTTAGGCCACTCAAACTTTCCGACTAAGATTTCACGTTCTCAATCTTATAAGCATGCATTGGAAGGGATCTCCATGTTTCGAAATGCAAAGATTCTTATCAAAAATAAACAGATGTTTTTGCAATCAAAGCGGTAATGAAGACAAAAACAAAATCATTTGACTGAACATGCATTTATTGACTGAAACAAAAAGGTGGCCCAGAATCTGAGCAACACACAGGAAGCAACCCCTGAAAAGAGGTGATTGCGCACAAAGGAGAAATCTATCCTAATGGCAATGTGAAATCGTGATCTCATCGTGTTCCAACTCGGTTACACCCCATATGTCCTCAAGACTTTCCGCACTTTCTGTCCTCTGAATAAGACGCTTCCGATCAATCTCTGTCGGAGATTATCCAAGTCATATCTCGAGCACAAACGATCATGCTGGACGCAGTTGTTCGTTTCAATCCCTCTTTTGCCTGGACTGCCCTTTCGGGTTTTCAGTCCACCGGGATACCCTTTTTTGCCCATGCTGCCCTTGCAGGGTTTTCGACTTGCCGGGTGTACAGTTTTTCTTTCTTTATCCCTAACTTTTGCCCGAACCTTTTCTCTTCTTTTTTTGGTTCGCCGGGATGCCCATTTTTGCCTGGACTATTTTATTCTTTTCGTCCAGCGGGTCTCTTTTTACGAAGTATTTTTTAACTGCGTCCGCATTTCCAAGGGATGGAAAATCTTCGTCATCCGTGGTCATCAACAAAGCTTCGTCAGAGAAAACCTTTTTGACCACGAATGGGATCCATAACTGTATATCCACTTGCCCCTATGATCGTTGAGGAGGAAGGATCCTTTTCAATACCAGCTCTCCCACGTGGTACGCACGAGGTCGCATTTTTCGGTCAACAACACGCTTCATTCACTGGGTACAACTGCCCCATGACAAATAACTGCCAGCCTCTTTTCCTCAGTCAGGCTCAACGTGTCATACCGAGTCCTTATCCACTCAGCCTTCTCTAATTTCTCATCCATTAGGACTCTCCACAATGGGATCTAGACTTCAGTAGGTAATACCACTTCTATTCCATAAACGAGCGAGCGCGGCGTTACCCCAGTAGACGTACGCACCGCATATCGATACCCAGGATACAAGCTTCGTACTCAGCCACCATTTTTGGTGCATTCAAATGTTATCTGGGCAACAAAAGGAATGTGGGATCTTTTTGGCGTAACCAACACGACACTAACTCATCCACATTAACTTCCCCCCATCAGACATCAGAATCCGTTCGGATTCAGGGTCAGGCCCCTCCTCCGGGATCGGTTCCTCACAATCTTCCGATTTGAGCACCTCGAGATGCCTTCATCAGGGAACTCAAACTTCCTTGGTTGATAATCCTCAATGGGTTGCGGGGCGATGTAATCGGACAATACACTCCCCTTGATTACCTTCTGAGAGGTATACTGAATATCCTATTCAATCAAAATCATTTGCCCTCTCGCAACCCGTCCGGTCAATGCTGACTTCTCAAACGCATACTTGATCAAATCCATCTCGAAATCCACAAAGTGATATGAACCAGCATATACTGTCTCAATCGGCGAGCAGCCTATGCCAAAGTACAGCATGTTTTCTCGAGCAGTGAATGTATTGTTTCACAGTCGATAAACTCTTTGCTAAGGTAAATTGCATGCTCTTTTCGACCGGACTCGTCATGCTGACACAATACGCACCTCATAGACCCCTCGAGGGCTGTCAAGTACCAGATTAACAGTTGTTCCTTCCACGGGAGGCATCAGAATCAGAGGTTCCTGCAACTTATTCTTTTATCTTTCAATGCCCCTTGGCAATCATTATCCACCTGACCGTTTGATCTCTCTTTTTTCCTTGTTTTCGGTTCAGGCATTTTTCGTGTTGCTTTTTTTCTTTTTTATATCTTTTTTTTCATATATTTTTTTTTAGCAGGATCGACCTCGATTCCTCTTTCGTTCACAATAAGCCTCGGCAACTTACCGGGCAGCACTCCACAAGTGTACTGATTCGGACTCAACCTCAGTCTGAGTTGTCTCAACCGATCAAACAACTTGGCCAGATCCACCAGATTTCCCTCTTCTGCTTGGGACTTTGCTATCATGTCATCAACATAGCATTTGATTCCACGATGAATCATATCATGAAACAAAGTCACTCTGATACATGGCACCGGCATTCTGTTTCTCTAGAGGACAGTCTTCTCTCCATGGTAGCTTGCGTATAACGACATTGGTATCCGACCCTGGCATATCCTGATACGACCAGGAGAGGGTATCCACATGCTCTTTTAACAGTGCTACCATTCTGCTCTTTATATTAGCCCCTGAAGCGGCCCAACTTTCACTTCCTTTCTGACCTCGGCGGTACCTGGGATAACAATCTTGAATCGCTCCTCGTGCGGTTGAATCACCCTCTCCTCTTGTCTTAACAACCTGGCTAATTCTAGCAGATCACAATCTTCTTCGCCTTATTCTTCGGCATGATAGATCGGATTGTCGAAGTCATACAAAGGTGTAACCGAGTTGTTATCAGTGAGATCAGGAGGATAGTCTCTTTTGAGGTCGGAACAAGACGAACCAAAAGGAAAGAAAAATGAAAATAAACATTGCCATTTTTATTTTAATTTTTTAAACTGCAAAAAGAACTGAAAGACAGGGAACACCGCTTTTAATCACAAAAACATCCATTTATTACTGATGCAAAATGTTGCACAATGAAACACATGAGATGGCCCTTACAATGGACCATTACGTTTCGGGAAAAACGTATGGCTTTCATGCAAACAGAATTGAAAAACAGAAATACTACTCTTCAGGATGAGTGACAGTGGCAATCTTTGAGGCCTTCCAGTTCCCTGGTACGCACGACTTTATCCACGACTCAAGATCGCGGTCACTGTCGATCTCTTCACCCACTGTACAGGCGTGACCTGGATCCAGCATTCCGGCACTAACGAATGTGAACGGTGGACGACGTCCTCTGTTTTGTCTAGACGACTCTTGATCTGGCTGATAGCCAACCCCGAACATATCCTCTTTCACCACAATGTCTATGATCTTCCCCCAGCCTAGGGCTTCTCCGTTCTTCACCACTTCCATGGCCTGTTTGTAAGAAGAAATGGACAGCTTCTTCTCTTTCTCAGCAAGAATGGCATTCTCCACCTTGACGGTTTCAACTGCCTGACCTAGTGTTTCAAATTTTCCACCGTCCATTTCTACTTCCATCATTCCCTGGATCGTTTCCCCCATCACTGCACATCCGTTTGTGGCGACGGCCGCACAACAGTTATCAACACTAGGGAATGCACCATTCTTCATCAGATGTTTTGGGACCACAGACACTGAGGTTTTTAACTGATCCCCATCAGTCACATTTGTTCCTCTCTTGTCCTTTGACATCACCTTCACCTCTACAGGACCATGTGTTGGCCCGGGGTTAGCATTATCATTCAGTATCTGTGCCAAACTGATGGCCTTAGAATCCACCATGTCTTGGACGACTTGCTTGAAAGCTCTACAACCCTCAATGTTATGTCCTGGTGTCCCAGAATGGAACTCGCACCTGGCATTCTCATCGTAATTTGCAGGCCTCCGATGCGGTTCTACATGAATCAATATCCTTGGCCGAACTAACCCCAGATCCCTCAACCTCTTGAATAGAAGGGTATAAGTCATGGGTGGCTTATCAAACTGACGATCTGTCCCCTTCTTCACTTGGCTCTTAGCTTTCTGCGCTTTCTGTTGAGGTGGTGGTTGTTGCTGTGGTACCGATGGACTACCAACAGGAGTGGTTACAATGGCAGAATAAGGGTGGTACCGATCCTTACCGTGCTCCTTTCGGGCAGGCACACCACCTGATTCGACCTTCTTGAGCTGACTATTGCCAAAGGGTTTCTGTACCACGGATGACGGAGCCTTTCCCTGAACTTTCTCCTTTATCATCCAGCTTTCAATCCTCTCCAACCTCTCAGCAATTGCCTTCTGCCCCGAGGCGAGCCCTTGCACTGTTTTGAACAACTCCCTCACCATCTCTTTTAATTCGAGAATGTCGGCGTTGGGTGGATCCATCAGCTTGGATTTGTTGAGTCTGGCCAAATATCTGAACGGAAGAGCTATGCACACCAGTTAGACACCTACAAAACAGCAAATAGGTTAGTATGACTCACACATGCAATGTTTATCCGTGTGAGGAATGTCCTTTGATTCTAGCTTCATTGAGACGGATAAAATTTCAACAACAACATTCTGACATCCAGATGTCTCTCGACCAGAATCTCAATCAAAAATTGACCCTGAGTACGGATAGACATGGGTTAAATGCAGATGAATGCGAAATGGGAATGATGCAAATGCATGCAGGCAAGTCACTGTGCCATCTTCCAAGTCATCTGAAGATCCATCAAGTCTCTGAACCAGTCACAGTCATCTGAGGGCCCGAGTAACCGCAAATCCAACTTGGGAAGTTCCGAAATAAACGGAATCGGGGAATATATCACTATTATCACAGGAAATCCACTGAACGGATGACAACCAGATCCTTTGAACAAGTACCTTTGGATTCAACCCGGGGATCCGAAATAAACGGAACCCGTTGATAAATACCACGGACAAACCTCCGGCGTCCAGAAATAAAGATCCAAAAATCCACTGTACCAAAGTCACCATCACATAACCACTGACGGAAACTGTATCTGTAAGGATCAAACCCTCCCCTCACAGGTGAATTCTAACAAGGTCATCCTAAGGCGGACAATGGTCTCGACAATCGGGCAAAGATACTCAACGGGTTTGCCCTTTCGGGTGTGCCGTTGCAGCTCTCTTGAGATCATCTAAACCAAAGTGGATAGCTCAGATGAGGTGAATCAACCAAAGTGGATACTCCACAAAGGAAGAGCACTCTCAAATAAACCTCGTCCGGCTTGTGGTATGTCACGTCGCCAAAAACATGTTGACCTAACATGAGAGGCAACATGAGACCACACTAATCCTAGGTGTATACTCGGGCCTGGGTTTTAGCCCCACTCAGAACACCCACCCCAAATCAGAGAAACCACCTGTACAGAAGACAGCACAATGATAGTATGATGCATGCAAACATTTATGCAAATAATCACAGTACAATAATCATAAATGCAATAAATAGAGCAACACAAGCAACCTAAACCCTATCCTAGAGAGCGCTAGGAGAGACTCGCTTAGGGAAGATGGACCAGTAAGAGGTCAACTTCTCTATGTCCCCAGCAGAGTCGCCAGCTGTCGCATTACGCGAAAAACCGGCGGGAAAATGAAACAACAGAGCCGCCACCGTGCGTTATTTATCCCAAAGGAGGGAAAGGAAACGCTCGAAGTAAACCTGGAAAATACATGGTCTCGCGACCAGAGAGAGATGGGATCGGGAGTCGGTTATGCAAAGGGAAGGTATTAGCACCCCTACGCATCCATCGTACTCGACGGGATCCACGCTCAAAAGAAAGGATAAGGTTGCTAAAAACTGCTTAAACACTGCACAAGGCTGAAAGGAAACACAGAAGGACAAAAGAAACGGGACTCGGCAGGATATCGCATCCTGGGCCTACGTAGTCTATCAGGCACAGACATCAGAGTCGACGTAGTTCGGGACAAGGGGAAACGTGCTCGCTAGGATGTCGCATCCTATGCATACGTATCTTCTCTGACTGGAGAAGAATCAGAGCACTCGTAGCTCGGCTAACGCACGCCAAACAAAACACAAACAGGAAACCGACTGCCAATCGCTGGACTTACGTCAGACTCCACCACAAACAGGCAAACATGGAAACCGAATGCCAATTGCTGGACTTACATCAGACTCCGAACCAACAAACACACACACAGGAAACCGACTGCCAATCGCTGGACTTACGTCAGACTCCAAACAAAACAAACCAGACACAGGAAACCAACTGCCAATCGCTGGACTTACGTCAGACTCCAACACAACACAAAGGGTTGAAAAAAGAAAAAGGGCGCCCAGAGAGATCAACTCATCTCCTGCCTACGTACCTCATCTGGTATGAGGATCAGGGCGACGTAGTTCCCCTACGCAGGGAAAAAAGACTAGCCTAACCAGATACAAAGGGAGACACAAACTACTAGAGAGACTACGACTTGAGCCTAGAAGTTGTCATGCATATCATCCCTATGTTAAGGTTTCTATCTAACTTGCACAGGGAGCAAGCTATCTTAAACAGCACAGGCAAATACATACAAGCATACAAAGCAAGCACACACACTATATGCACACAATGAGGCTCATACAAGGTTAGACTGTGAAACACAAACCAACTGGAATCAGGTGTAGTTAGCTCTTAACCCTAACATTGAGAGCTAGGGTGAAGCAGATGAAATGGGAAGTGAGGGTAAGACCTCACAGCTCTTATCCCTGGCCTGGGAGAGCTTGACTCAAAATAGAAAGTGTGGGAGTTCAGAATGTAGGAACTCTTCTTCACAGATGACTGACACAACAAAGATCTTGGGTTAATATCCATAATGCACCAACACAAGGTGTGTGAGCAAAGTGAATGACACACTGAATAGCAGGAGATGGATTGCACATCTCTTTTATCTGCCAATTGCCTCATAGAGGGCTTTTCCTGCTTGGCACAAAAGTAAACAAACACAAGCATTGCCTCTTAAGGAGGACTTCAGACAGGTGCCTGCCCACATAACAGGACAGGTCTTCCAGACTACATGAAGTCAGAGAGTTATACCTTAATGGTTAAGCAACCAAGCAAAGAAAAAGTAAGTTCAATAAGAACTCAAAGCAACTTAGGTACCTGAAAAAATCTGACCCAATCAGTATACAAGTCAAACAAACAAACAGACAACAGTCATCCATACAATCAGACAGACAAGCAATGCAACAGTGTGCAAGGCACAAGCCAATAGGCACAACACAAATAACTTGGCATCAACCTACAAAACAACTCAATATTAGCCAACATCAATCAACTAATCAACTCAAATGAGTGAGCAACTCCAATCATGGCAATGTGCTTCTTAACCTGAAATCCACAATCCAAACAGTGAGTCCAAACCACTAGGTCCAAGCCTAGGGTCAAAAGCAGGTCAAACATTCAAAACAGAACATGAAATTTAACATGAATCAACTTCAATCAATCAAGAACATAATCCAAAAGGTCCCATATCCATATCATTAACCAAATTCATTTCATGAACCAAACATGGCAAGGTATGCAAATTGTAACCACATTGTGACATCAGAAGAAACAAATGCACATTAACTCAAAAATGATTCAAATCATCTTGGCAAAATTCATGAGTAAACAGAACATACAACATGATCATCACACAAAAAATTAGAGGCATTGGACATCAATAGGCATGGCAATCACATAGCATAAGTCAAGACAATCACAACAAGCACATGTGTGACACAAATTGTCACACCAACTTAGCATAGGCATAAAACAGAGATGGATTATGTTAAAGACCTCAAACCAAAGCCAAAACAACATTCAACATGTCTAGAAATAGTGTGCAAAATTTCACATTCATTGGATAAGTATCAAGCATTTCACAATCAAATGAAGTCCAAGGCAATCCAAAAGCGCAAATGTGACCATCGAGAAGGAAAAATGTTAATTAAATCATAAATGATCCCAAAAATTCCCACAAAAATCATGAGCAATCACAACATCTATAGCATGCATCATACAAAAAACCAAGGCAATTGGATATTATTTGGCATGGCAAACTCATCAATCAAGTTGAACATCACAAGGTGTGACACAAATTGTCACACCTACCTTAACATGACCATAAAACAGCAATGGTAATTGATAAAAATACCAAATCAACACCGAAATGTCAAGCAAGATGTCTAGTTATAGCATGCAAAATTTCATGAGCATTGGGCAAGAATCAAGCATTTCACAAATGATATGGCAAGGCAATGTCAAGAATGGACATGTATTCAATCTCCTTAGACAAAAATATTTCCAGGCCATGCACAATTTTGGAATTAATAATCAAAAAAGAGTAGACAAAAAGAGAAACACAATGCCAAAAATCTCATCATTTTTTGATCAATTTTCAATTTAATATGAATTTGTAAAGTTAAAGAAAAATTGAAAAATGATTTATGAAGCAAAACATGAAAATATGAAGAAAATGGAGAAAAACACAAGGCAATGGGAAAATGTCCTCATCCGGATTCGAGCCATGTACGCATTTGAATCACAAGCGCGCCAAACCAAAAACGCCATCGTTTTGATCACTCAAACCCTAACGCGCGCCCTGCCTGGACTCAAAAATCCGCAGGTAACTAACATGAACTGGCAGCAAAATCCGCAGGAAGCCTCATGCGTTCCGCAGGTAAATACGTAGGAAAACTGGACATGTGCATGAATCACGAAGAACATGATGAACATCTTCAACCTAATTTCCAGAATTTTTCCAAACGTTCCAGAAGTTAACGAAAAGCATACCATTCGATTTGTCATGGTTCATACATCAAAGATCAATAATCATTTCATGGAAAAACATCATCAAATGCATGGATCGAAGAAAATAAAAAACAACATCCAAACTTGAATCACATGGATCTTTGCGTACAATGCATCATTTTAGCTCATTCAAAGCTCAAATTCATCACCAATCTACGAACTATACAATAGGCACAACAATTTTGAGAATTAAAGAGGTCGAAAATGTAACCTCTTGATGAGCAACACTTGAAATCACGTGTTTCCAGGCTTGGCAATGCTTCAATCTTCTTCCAATGTGCTTCTTGAGATGAATGATGATGAAATGGAGGCTCAAATGCTCTTGAATCTTGCTCAATCTTCACTTGCCATGGAAGCTTCAAACATTGAACATGAACTCGAATGCCATGAATTCCTCTGTTTCCACGTCCAAAGATGATCAATAACGGCTCAGGATGATGAATGAATCAAGGAAAAGTGATTGTGCTTGAAGAAATTTGGAGAAAAAAGTGAGAGAAAATTTTGAGAATTTTTGAAAACCTAGATCTAGAATTGATAATTGTGATGAAACAGTTAGGATTAAGGCTATATAGTCCATGCTAAACATGATTAGGAAAGGATTAGGGCAAATGCTAATGAGATTAGGGGCTTTGTGGTGTGAATGCAAAAAATGGATTTTCTACTTCATGCACCTTCATGCACGTGAACAGTGCACATGCAAGGCTTAAAATGACTTAAAAATGTTCCATGCACATGTTAGAATTGGCTTGGTATGCTCATGTTACACCAAAATGAATTTATGAAATTTTCCCAAAAATCTTCATGAATGAACCAATGCCATGCAAATAAGATTTCATGCCAAATGATTGTATTCTTGGAAAATACATGTTATAAGGAGCAATGTGCAAAAAGAGCCACTCAAATTGGACTTTTGGTTGAGAAGTTATGCCCATTTGAAGTTCAAACCACACTTTGCCATGTTTTGATCACATCTCCTTAACCACACATGAGAAATCCATGATCTTGGACTTTTTGGAAATGGGAGAGAAAGATATTAAACTTTCATGTTGGACAAAATTTCATTTGAAGCTTTCTTGATGATTTAATATTGAGTTGAAAACCTTTCCATTTTTGGCAAATTCAAATTACAGGTCACCTGCTATTTTGGGCAAGTTTTGATCTGACCTCAAATCCTTCAATGTTGATGTTTGAAATGTCAAATGAGACTTGTATGAACATGAATGAGGCATCTCTAACCATCTCCCACCTCCAAATCCACAGTTGAACTGACAGTTGACTTCTGTTGACTTTTTAGGGTTTCAGGTGATTTGCACATTGACTGATGAGCCTTGAGCCTTCAATTCTTGGCCAAATCACTTCAAAATGATCCTTGGGTCACATGAACTCATTGTACCAACCCTAGGGCTTTGATCTCATGGAGAATTCTCTTGTGGCCTTGCACAGTTGAATCTCCTGATGCCAGTCTTGCCTGATGACTTGGTGGACTATGCAATGAACAATGCAATGTTAATGACCTAAAATGAAAATGCATATACAAACGGAAGGTGCAAATTTGAGGTGCTACATAGGGTAGGGACATCGTTTCCAATGAGTAATATGTCATCTACATATAATACCAGGAAAACGATCATGCTCCCACTAACCTTCTTGTAGACACAAGGCTCATCTTCGTTCTTTATGAATCCATATTGTGTTACCATTTCATCAAAATGAAGATTCCAGCTTTTGGAAGCTTGCTTCAATCCATAGATTCATCTTTGTAACTTACATATCTTTTGGGATTCTTCTGGTATGTCAAATCCTTCAGGCTGTGTCATGTACACATCCTCAAGAAGATTCCCATTAAGGAAAGCAGTTTTGACATCCATCTGCCATATTTCATAATCATGATATGCAGCGATAGCAAGTTAAATCCGAACAGATTTAAGCATTGCAACTGGTGAAAAGGTTTCATCATAGTCAACCCCATGAATTTGTTTATATCCTTTTGCAACCAGTCTTGCCTTATAGGTATGTACCTTACCATCCATGTCAGTCTTCTTTTTGAAGACCCACTTGTATCCTATAGGGTTAACTCCTACAAGAGGCTCTACCAAGGTCCAAACTTGGTTTGTGTACATGGAATCCATTTCAGATTTCATGGCTTCTAGCCACTTCTCAGACTCGGGACCAGTTATGGCCTCTTGGTAGGTCGCAGGCTCATCTTGATCCATGAGTAATACATCACCTTGATCAGTTATGAGATATCCATATCTCTCAGGTATGTGACGTATCCTGCTTGACCTACGCTGGTCTTGTTCTACTTGAGCAGGTTTCTCTTCCACAACTACTTATGTTTCCTGCTCTATGTCCTCCATAGGTGTATCGATGCTTTGTGATTCTTGAATTTCTTCAAGCTCTACTTTCCTCCCACTGATTCCTTTGGAAATAAAAATCCTTTTTTAGGAAAACTCCAGTTCGAGTGACAAACACTTTGCCCTCAGAAGGATTGTAGAAGTAATACCCTCTTGTTTCTTTAGGATACACCACAAATAAGCATTTATCAGATTTGGGCTCAAGCTTAGTTGAAATTTGTCGTTTCACATAAACTTCGCAACCCCAAATCTTCATGTAAGACATATGTGGTTTCTTACCACTCCATATCTCATATGGTGTCTTCTCAACCTTTTTGGATGGAACACGGTTAAGTGTGTAAGCTGATGTCAATAGTGCATGTCCCCAAAAGGAGTTTGGAAGATCGGCGTGACTCATCATGGATCGGACCATGTCTAACAGGGTTCGATTTCTTCTCTCACACACACCATTCCATTGGGGTGTTCTAGGAGGAGTAAGTTGGGATAGGATCCCACACTCTTTCAGATGTTCATCAAACTCTAGGCTTAAATACTCACCACCTCGATCTGATCGAAGAGTTTTAATATTCTTACCTAGTTGGTTTTGTACTTCATTCTTGAATTCCTTGAACTTTTCAAAGGACTCTTATTTGTGTTTCATTAAATACACATAACCATATCTACTGAAATCATCAGTAAATGTGATGAAGTACTGAAAACCTCCTCTGGCTGGTATGTTCAGTGGTCCACATACATCAGTATGTATGAGGGCCAAAAGATCATTAGCTCTTTCACCTTTTCCTGTGAATGGAGACTTTGTCATCTTTCCAATTAAACAAGATCTGCATGTCTCATATGATTCATAATCAAAAGAGTCCAAGAGTCCATCTTTATGGAGTTTGGAAATGCGTTTCTCATTTATGTGGCCTAATTGACAATGCCAAATGTAAGTTGGATTTAACTCATTAGGTTTCATCCTTTTAGTATTAATGTTATTGTAGCGGGGTATTCGTTACCATTAGAGATATTGACTAAATCCAAGGTAAATCATACAAGTCGAGTCGCCACCGCACTTCTATTTATCCAAAGGAATTGTTAGAAAGTGAACAAAAACCTAAAAGTTTTATCAAATCAAAAACTAGTAAAAGAGAATCAGAGATCTGGGTAAGGGGGTTGGTTATGCAATGGGAAGGTGTTAGGCACCCAAAACATCCTAGGTACTCCTAGGGAGCCCTTTTCATACTTGTGGTAAGGTTGTTGTTTTGTGAATATTTGTTTGTGCAAACATGATTGAAGAGATGAGAAGAGAATATACAAGTTATTTACATTTTGTGTTTGGATGGATAAACCCATTTCCTACGTACCATCTTAAAAAAAGATCAGGATCAAAACCTCGTAGTTCGGGGTAAAAATCTCAAAACAAGTTGGTGAATTGATTAGTCCAAAAGCCTTAAGGTCTTTTGTTATCAAAGGGAGAAAACTCAACCTAAAACCACAAATCCACCATGTGAGGATAGCTTCAACATGCTAGTGAGGGGTTAACCCTATAATAAGCATGGAAGACTCATTGTCCATCACTAAGGACATAGGTAAGTATTACATCTACCACAAAGATAACTCAAACCTAATAGCTAAAGGTTATGAAAATTTTGATTAAGGAAGTGGCCATTGAAACCACAAAAGTATTTGAATGGGTTATATTTACCAATGAAAAATGTGTACAAAATATGGTCAAAGTTGACTTAAAGATTCAATTCAAAATGAGTATTAAGAAAAGAAAGTTTGAAAATCAAAAGCATAAGGCTTAGGTTTCTAATGTTTGAAAACAAGTGTTAGATGTTTGCACAAAAGTTTTGGCTTGGGTTAGAGTGGAGAGAAGAAGAAGAAGGGCTAAGGTCCTAAGTAATGCAAAAAGGTGAAGGATAAGAACCAAAACCACAATGGAGTTCCTCTCTTGAGACCATATTGATGATCCAAGTAGCTCTCATCCTTTGGAATAAGCAATCACACAAAGCATAAACTCAAGCAATCAACAGTCAAATGAACTCTTGGAAAGACTCCTCAATGTATCTTGGATCTCTCTCTCTTAGAAGCTCATGGTAATGGTTCCTCAAGCTTGAATCAAGATGGAATCCCTAGCACAAGAACACCCACATCAAAAGGTTCTATTTACAAATCAAAGAATGGACAAGAGGGAGTTTAGAATATGGTCCTTTCAATGTTCATCTTCAAGATTAAGCATTCTAAAGGCCCCAATGCCTAGTTGCTCTTTGAATCCAAATTTGCATAGGGAAAGTCCTAAGATCTAACTCCATTTTTTCCAATTCTTTGCATTTGGCTCACACCAATCAAAACAAAACACAAGCACAACAGTATATACACAATTATGTGCTCAAGTGAGCAAAAGGCAAATGGCATTAACATAAACATGTGCTCAAGTGAGCAAAGGAAAAAGCAAATGAATAATATGTACAAGAATAGTAAAGTGCAAAAAATAAATGTTAATTGTTAATGGTTAGTGTTAGTAGTTAGTGTGCCATAAGGCAAATTTAGCGCTATGTTAAGCAATCGTAATTGGACTTATGTAGAAGTCATAACTATCTGAGGCCGGTCAATAATAATGTAGGCAACAACACAAGTTAGAAGTCTTGATTAGTGAACCAAGTTCCAACAACTTGCCATGCCAAAAAGAAGAAGAGAATTGATCTTGTATTGGTTTAAGTCCTTTGCATAATTTAGGAAACAACTTATCCTTAATGCAAAGCCATTCATTTGATCAATTGATCAAGATGAATTAGATTTGAATCAAGGAAGATTAAGCCTCCCTAATCAATGCTAACTTATCAACCTTCAACTCATTGATCAAAAAAGAAAAAGAAGAAGAAGAAGAAAGAGATGAATAATGGAAAAGGAAAATGGAAAGAATAAAGTGCATAAGGTGAAATCAAATGTACCAATCCATATGTGTTGACCAAATGACATTGAAAGTCAAAGTCAAACAATGAGAAATCAGAAATGAGATGAAGATTGGAGGTCACACAATAAGCAAAATATTTTTGTCATTTTTAATATTAAAATAAACTTGAATTAAAAATAAAAGAAAGGTCAAACTTCAAAATCACTTCAAATCAACCTTGAGAGGTCCAAGTGATTTATCCCAAGTTCAACAAGGTCAAACAAAGTTTGACAAAAAAAAAACAGCATTTTTAAAAGTCAGAAACTATTTTCAATCAATTAAAAATGAATAAAAATAACCTAATTGAACTAAAATCTCAAATAAATCTCAAATCAATTAAAAAATTGATGAGAATATTTTTCATAGATTCATCATCATTCAAATAGGTTAGGAAAATATTTTTGTATTTTTTGAATATCAAAAACTATTTAAAATGAATTAAAAATAACCAGAAAAGAGAAAATTCACAAAAAAATATCAAATGACAAAATAAAAAATATTAAAAATCAAAATTAGAAACTAGAAATTATTTGGGGAAGAATGCATTTGATCCCATAATTTTTGGATTTAAAATGAAGAAGATATGAATTTTTGAAAATAATGGAAATAAAAGAAATAAAATCAGAAAATAAGAAATTCAAAAAAACAAGGAGCGTTAGATCTGAGCTCATTAATTGAGCTGGCAGATCATACGCTCTAGAAGCGCGCTTCCACCATAGGTCCAAGTCAATGCGCTACACATGGCATTATTAAAAGTCAAAAGATCCAAGGGCTGGGATATAAACTGGAGATCAAATCCAATGGTGCACAACACATCTGGCAAAGGGACGGCCACCGGAGCCACCTTCTTCTCCGGTGAGCATGAAGATTCTGGTGACATTTGCAGGTTTCAAAAACTTAACCAAAATACACGATCCATACATCGTTGGAAAGCTGGGATGATGTACATCATCCCTGTACCAATCAATTCCACTCTAAATCTCTATATTGAGAGAAATCAGAGATGGAAATTCTGTGATATTCAAGTGAACTTCATGGATTTCAATAATTGAGCATACAAAACAATTGCCTCTATGAAGAGGACTTCAGCCAACACAAAATCCAAGCAAATAGATCAATAATTGGTGAGATTCGAAGAAAAAACCAGTTGAAGAACAACCTTGAATTCTGGAGATTTGAGCTTGCTTCCTTGCTTCCTTTTGCCAAACAGAAGATCAATGGAGTATGAGAGAGAGGTCTAGGAGCTTTAGATCCAAAGATTCAACCAGATGTAGTTGAATTTTAGATCTGGAAAAAAATGAAGAAAAGTGAAATAGCTCCTTTGGTGAGAGGTTAGGTTTATCAGTTCAGCAACATTTCAGGTTGATTCATGGATGAAATTTGAATGGAATGGAGCTCTTATTTATAGATGGAAAGGCAAGGCAAGTGTGATTCAATCCGTGTGCATGGAATTGGATATTCATTGCATGGGCTTGCATGATCATGCAAAAGGCCCAAATTCAATGCCAAATGCAATCTGAAATGAATATGAGATGATTTGGACGCGTAGTTTGGAGTGAAATGGCTTGTGCATGGAGTTTTTATATGTTATGCATAATTGAACCAAAAACTTCCCCTTTTTGAAAATGCCATTTGCCAAATCCAAACATGAGCATGTGAGTAATGGTTGGAAAGGTTTTGATGTAAGGAACAATTATTACGTTGGGCAAAAATCCATTTGAAGTGTGGAAATTGGTGAAATTTGAGTTTAAAGTGCAAGGTGCAAAACATGTGAAGGCAAAGTTTCCAAATTTGGCCAATGTTCAAGCCCCTCTGTTTGGATGATTCAAGCCTCGAATGAAAAAACCTCCAACATAAAAGTTGTATATCTCTTTAATAAAATAAAAATGGAATTAAACTTTGCATCATTTGGATTTTTGATGAAAGAGTTATGGGCACTTGAAGTTGGACTTTTTTGCCTTTCAATGTATTTGGTCCAAAAGGACCTATAATGTCTTGCATTATCACATGTATTTCCTTTGAGATTTGGAAATTGTGTTCAACATAACATTTTAGGTAGACATCTTAAGCTTTCCAATGCATTTGATCCCACCTCAAAATCATAAAAAATGAATGAGTTATGTTCTTGGGAAGTTGACCCAAAATTAGGGTTTCAGTCAAAATGACCTATAATGTCTTGGAATGGGAGATGACCTTCCAAGCTTCAAATCAATTTTTGATGAACATGAAAATTGTTCATATTGTCCTTAAGAACATTTTTTCTTTTGGGATCATCTCCATTTTACCAACACATAAAAAGTTAGGTCTCAGTGCATTTCAAAATAGTCAGATGAATTTGACTTTTCAACTTCTCAAGTCCATGACTCATATCTTGATGAATTGATGATTGAGGACACTCAAATAAGTTCAAATATGCATGAAATGATGAATTTAAGAACTTCCCTTGATTGCATCTGATCATGGGTTGAGGTTGCTTCAAGAGCAAGGCATTGTGGTGCACAAATGAATTAGGGTTTCCTTGGGGAACAAACCTCAAACCCTTTGACTTGCTTTAATCAAAATGATGAATTGAGATGCTAGGGGGCATATTTGATGGATGAGAGCTTTGGGAACCATTACCATGCTTGCTATCATCTTCACTTGGCCATATCTTTGTACCAATGATCTCCTTGAAGCTTTTGACCTTGTGATTGCTCAAGCTACAAACAAAAGATGTTAGTGACATATTTTTGTGCTTTTGGTTAGTGAACAAAATAAGACAAGAAATGATATACAAATAAAGCATGCTTGGTGATCTCAAACCACTCACAAGAGGTCCTACCCAAAGGTAAAGGGAACCAAGATGCTTATGATCCTTGAGGCAATGCAAATGCAATGTTATGATGCCATGAGGGATCTTAGGGACAAAATTAGGGTCTTACAGTTATAAATAGGCATTTCAAGATCAAGGACATATAGTCCATTGTTCATTTGTGCAGTAGCATAGAATATATCATTCAAATAAATTGAGCAACAATTGTTCTTTATTATAAATGAAAAACCAAACTTGTCCAAACAAGAAAAGAAAATAATATTCCTGCTAATTGCAGGTACATAATAACAGTTCTCTAACTGAATTATCAAACCACTAGTTAAAGTCAATACATAAGTTCCTACGGCTAAAGCAGCAACCTTTGCTCCATTGCCAACTCGTAGGTCGACTTCACCTTTTGCCAAATCTCTACTCCTTTTTAGTCCCTGCACATTGGTACAAATGTGAGAACCGCATCAAGTATCTAATACCCATGATGTAGAAGTAGATAAATTAATTTCAATAACAAAAATACCTGAAGTTGAAATCTCTACTCCATTCTTCTTATCTTCCAGGTACTTTGGGCAGTTTCTCTTCCAGTGTCCGGTCTTACCGCAATGGAAGCAGGTGCCTTCTTTTTCTATGCCTCCACTAGGCTTCAAAGCAGCAACAATGGGTTTGGGTTTGGCAACATCCTTGCCTTTCCCTTTATCACCCTGCTTGGTGGGCCTTTTGTTGTGTCTCTTTCCATTTCCGATCATCAGAATGGACTTCCCTTTTGACTTCAGATTCTGCTCAGCAGTTCTTAACATGGCTAGCAGTTCAGGAAGAGATTTCTCCATATCATTCATATTGAAATTTAGGACAAATTGATTGAATCTATCTAGCAACGATTGCAAGATCAAATCAGTCGCAAGTTCCTTTCCGAGGGGAAAACCCAACCTCTCAAGGTTTTCCACATGCCCAATCATCTTGAGCACATGGGGACCTAGAGGGGCTCCTTCAGCTAACTTGCCTTGAAAAAGGGCTTTTGAAACTCCAAACTTTCATGCCTTGCTTTCTCTTGATAGAGCATCTTCAGGTGTTCGATCATATCGAACGTTGCCATGTTCTCATGTTGCTTTTGCAACTCTGAGTTCATGGTAGCTAGCATGAGACAAGCAGTTTCATTGGCATCATCGACATGCTTCTTATAAGCATCTCTTTCTGCCTTAGGTGCAGAACTAGGAGGTTCCTCTTCAGGAACAGGTTTCTCCAAGACATACAGCTTTTTATCATGTTTGAGGACAATCCTCAGATTTCGGTGCCAATCCATAAAATTTGTCCCAGACAATTTTTCCTTGTCAAGGATTGATCGCAAAATGTTGTTAGAGGTGTTTGTTGTCATGGTAATCTACATGAAAATAATGAAAATATAAGTATCAATAACATATTTAATTAGGCTTTTAATTAAATATGCTCCCACTATTTTACTCCAAACAAATGACCCTCACCATTTGATTCGGAAAATCCCGTTGGAAGATTTTCTAGTGGGTCGAGATCCATATTTCACTTTGTTTTAAGTCCGCGTAGGTGGATTACACAAAACTAGGTTATTTAGGTAGGAACTCCTTCCAATTGTATCTAATACAACTCTCGAATATTTTAGTTGGGTGAATAACTCCTTATTCCAATCCATCACATGGATCAATTCCAACTCTTGCTTCTAAACATATATAATCTTATTATAATTTGTTTAGTTAAGTTTAACCCATTGTTTGAACAATTGGATATTACAATTATCCCATCACACCTTACTACTATAGAACATGCACATCGCGTAGGCGAAACCTACATTATCCGATACTAGTCTTGATGAGTGCTAAAACTTGGAAAGCATAAACTTAATATTTAATTTGAGGGAATTTGCAATTATTCTGATCTCACCGGCTTATTTATCATATAAATCATCTCTCACATGCATCAACATACATCAACATACATACATAACAAAACAGTTATGGCCCCTAGTGCAAAATTGTTCTCCCAAGCCAATGAGAGAACCTAAGTTAACCTAATAACGATCTAAGCTTCTCCAAGCAATATCTTCAAGGTTGTCCTCCTTTGATATTGAATTCTTCTCTTTCTTCATAACATTACATTACATGAAAGAAACTCGTTTTACATATGAGGGAGTGAGATGAGAAAAGAAGTTACATTAAGAGATTAAAAGAGAGGCACGACACGCAGGTCGTATTTTAAAACCCAAAACAAAATAAAGGAAAACTAAGGCCATGACCGATCACCACAAGACAATAATAACAAACACGTTATTATTATTAATTTTAATTCTTTTAATTAATTAAAACCAAATTAAATTTTGGCGACCGATCACACTACGCAGAGTTAGTCGGGGGTCCGCTGCCCGATCAGCGGGAACGGGTGTTCCGCTGCCCGGTCAGCGGAATAATTCATTTAAAACCGATGTCGTTTTTTGCATCAACACTTGATACTTTAAAGCACAACTCTTGCGCAGTCACAACCTTAATCGCATAACTTTTTGACAACACAACCCTTGTGCCGTCATTAACCCTAATGCATAACTCTTTGACAACACAACCCTTGTGCCGTCATTAACCTTAATGCATAACTCTTTGACAACACAACCCTTGTGCCGTCATTAACCCTAATGCACCAATTTCAGACCATAAAACACATCTTGATTGTTGATTCAGTATGATTGATCAATACGTCATTGCTTCACCATACTAATGTCACATCAAGAAGCAAATGACCATTGATCGCTCAAAGGAAAACAACCATTAAGTGTTTGAATGAACGAAACAGAAACAGTATATCATATATACCGTATTTTGCATCAGGATTACTTATATCATATATATAACTTGGATTATCCACTACCTTTTATTGAGATAAACTAAGGATAAAAAACCCAAAACAACAAAGTGTCCACAAAGGGACAACAAGAAGAATTATCCATTACCATGCTTAACTGGTAAATGAAGGATAGTCAAACAAAAGAAATATCCACTAACATGCTTAACTGGTAAATGAAGGATATTCAAACAAAAGAAATATCCACTACCATGGTTATCTGGTAAATGAAGGATATTCAATCAGCAAAAGTGAATTGGAACAATGTAACACCCCTTTTTCTACCCCAAATTATTTAGCATATAATCAGAGTAAATAAGCACGCATATAAAGAAAAGGGCGTCACATCGACGTTTTCGAAACTTAAAACTTTCAAAAACCAACAATACATCTGGTCATTCAAAATAACACATTTCACTCATCATGAATATTCAAGCAATATGCGTTCGCAGCGGAAAATAAAGAATACTCATGTAATTCATAATATGATCCATGTCCCATACCATGATCATCTCTCAATAATCACTTCAAATAAAATAAAACAATTAATGACATAAAGCATATCAAAATAAGCTACGAGTTCCATACCACTAATCTACCCAGTGTTACATGACCAGAGCATTGACTCAGTACCTAATTGCAAACTAAATACGGAAACTCTCCAGCTATTCTTGAGCGAGCTACCGTCCACCTACTCCAGCAATACTACTCTGTAGTATCTGCACGATACCCATGTAAAGGTAACATTCAAACAGAAAGGGTGAGAATTCCAAAATCATTATGAAATAGCATAATAAGGCACAATGAATTAAAACACAATTAAAGAATTCATCACACTTTGTATTATTATATCAATGATATTAACAGACAATCATTCCACATATTTCAAATATACGTCACACTCACACCAATACATGCATTCAATGATCACATAACTATAGACAACTCTATGCAAGACAATGTGACTCCATGCATGTGGTACCTCAATGTGAACTCAAAGTTTCACCGCTTTCCGATTCAATATCTAGAATCCAAGCCACGCTTCCGATCCGGACAAGACCAAAGCCCTACGTCTGTTTCCAATGAAGGATCACCGCTTAAAACTACGCCTAATCCCCATTAAGGATTAACGTCTGCTATGTTTGTTTCCAATGAAGGATCATCGCTTAAATACTACGCCTAATCCCAATTAAGGATTAACGTCTGCTACGTCTGTTTCCAATGAAGGATCACCGCTTAACCACTTCCACCATGAAGTCAACCATGCTATGAATGAATGCACACATACCAACACATATGCAATTAAGACCATCTATATACCGTCTTAACATCCCACATATCACCATGACTCACAATTGGTACATATACACATCCATAACAACACATCAATTACGATTACATATACACATCCATAACCATAAATCATTCACAATTCAATAATGGTATACATACACATTCATACAATATATTATTCACCAATATAGGCCAATCATTCCAAAACACACACAACATTTAAATATCAATTTTTCACTTTTCAAACAGTGTTAACCGGTTAACGCCCTGGGTTAATCGGTTAACGCAAAACAGAATGCGCTTCTTGGCAATTTTTAACAGTGTTAACCAGTTAACGCCCTGGGTTAACTGGTTAACGCAAGACAAGATGCAATTTTTCAATATTATAACAGTGTTAACCGGTTAACGCCCTGGGTTAACCGGTTAACGCAAAACAGAATGTTGTTACTGCGCTAACACGAAACAGAATGCAGATTTCCCCGCATTTTTCATCGTTGGAGGACTTCCGGACCTCCGATTTCGATTCCGTAAAAAAGAGCCACACGTTCAGAAAATTATGACTCATCCAAATATATGTTCATTCACAATTTTTGCATAATTTAATCATCACAATTCAAGAGTATTTATCAAAACCTAATAATTCCAAACCATGCCAATTAAGGATTTCAACCTAAAACATGTTCCTACCCAATGACCCAATCATACTAACCCACAATGATAAGGATTTCCCCCCTTACCTTGTCAATTGGATGGAAACCTTGACTTCTCTCGCTTTTCCTCTCCTCTTTCTCTATTGCCTTCAGTGCTCAAGTGAATTCTAATTCTCACTTCCTTCACTCTTACTATTTATAATAGTATTCTAGTTGGGCTTAAATCATCTAATTTAATCACTAGGCCCAATAATACCTAATATTTAAATACCTCTATTTAAATTCAAATAATTAACCACTCACTATGCACACTAGGTTAATTAATAATTATTTAATTATATCTCACATCACTAAATAATTAATTCCCACACTAATTAAGTTAATTAATCCATTATTATACTACCTCACAACCGCTTAATTACTTAACACTCCAAATAATTAAATATAATATAATAAAAATAATATAATAATTAATTCCTAAAAATTGGGCCGTTACAACTCTCCCCCACTTAAAAGATTTTCGTCCTCGAAAATTCCTCAGACGAACAACTCTTGATACGATTCCTTCATCTTATCCTCGAGTTCCCAGCCTGCCAATGGAAAATAAAACAAGCACCGACAGTGTTCTCACACACATGTCACATACTAGGGAACAAACATAACTAAACAACCTGGCCGGACGAACCGACCTGCTACTAATGTAACACATTAGTGACTATTGACCAACTGGTCGCCCAGGCTCTGATACCACTAATGTAACACCCCTTTTTCTACCCCAAATTATTTAGCATATAATCAGAGTAAATAAGCACGTATATAAAGAAAAGGGCGTCACATCGACGTTTTCGAAACTTAAAACTTTCAAAAACCAACAATACATCTGGTCATTCAAAATAACACATTTCACTCATCATGAATATTCAAGCAATATGCGTTCGCAGCGGAAAATAAAGAATACTCATGTAATTCATAATATGATCCATGTCCCATACCATGATCATCTCTCAATAATCACTTCAAATAAAATAAAACAATTAATGACATAAAGCATATCAAAATAAGCTACGAGTTCAATACCACTAATCTACCCAGTGTTACATGACCAGAGCATTGACTCAGTACCTAATTGCAAACTAAATATGGAAACTCTCCAGCTATTCTTGAGCGAGCTACCGTCCACCTAGTCCAGCAATACTACTCTGTAGTATCTGCACGATACCCATGTAAAGGTAACATTCAAACAGAAAGGGTGAGAATTCCAAAATCATTATGAAATAGCATAATAAGGCACAATGAATTAAAACACAATTAAAGAATTCATCACACTTTGTATTATTATATCAATGATATTAACAGACAATCATTCCACATATTTCAAATATACGTCACACTCACACCCATACATGCATTCAATGATCACATAACTATAGACGACTCTATGCAAGACAATGTGACTCCATGCATGTGGGACCTCAATGTGAACTCAAAGTTTCACCGCTTTCCGATTCAATATCTAGAATCCAAGCCACGCTTCCGATCCGGACAAGACCAAAGCCCTACGTCTGTTTCCAATGAAGGATCACCGCTTAAAACTACGCCTAATCCCCATTAAGGATTAACGTCTGCTATGTCTGTTTCCAATGAAAGATCATCGCTTAAATACTACGCCTAATCCCAATTAAGGATTAACGTCTGCTACGTCTGTTTCCAATGAAGGATCACCGCTTAACCACTTCCACCATGAAGTCAACCATGCTATGAATGAATGCACACATACCAACACATATGCAATTAAGACCATCTATATACCGTCTTAACATCCCACATATCACCATGACTCACAATTGGTACATATACACATCCATAACAACACCTCAATTACGATTACATATACACATCCATAACCATAAATCATTCACAATTCAATAATGGTATACATACACATTCATACAATATATTATTCACCAATATAGGCCAATCATCAAATATGTACACATAGATTTCATTCCAAAACACACACAACATTTAAATATCAATTTTTCACTTTTCAAACAGTGTTAACCGGTTAACGCCCTGGGTTAATCGGTTAACGCAAAACAGAATGCGCTTCTTGGCAATTTTTAACAGTGTTAACCGGTTAACGCCCTGGGTTAACCGGTTAACGCAAGACAGAATGCAATTTTTCATTATTATAACAGTGTTAATCGGTTAACGCCCTGGGTTAACCGGTTAACGCAAAACAGAATGCTGTTCCTGCGCTAACACGAAACAGAATGCAGATTTCCCCGTATTTTTCATCGTTGGAGGACTTCCGGACCTCCGATTTCGATTCCGTAAAAAAGCTACACGTTCAGAAAATTATGACTCATCCAAATATATATTCATTCACAATTTTTGCATAATTTAATCATCACAATAAAAGAGTATTTATCAAAACCTAATAATTCCAAACCATGCCAATTAAGGATTTCAACCTAAAACATGTTCCTACCTAATGACCCAATCATACTAACCCACAATGATAAGGATTTCCCCCCTTACCTTGTCAATTTGATGGAAACCTTGACTTCTCTCGCTTTTCCTCTCCTTTTTCTCTATTGCCTTCAGTGCTCAAGTGAATTCTAATTCTCACTTCCTTCACTCTTACTATTTATAATAGTATTCTAGTTGGGCTTAAATCATCTAATTTAATCACTAGGCCCAATAATACCTAATATTTAAATACATCTATTTAAATTCAAATAATTAACCACTCACTATGCACACTAGGTTAATTAATAATTATTTAATTATATATCATATCACTAAATAATTAATTCCCACACTAATTAAGTTAATTAATCCATTATTATACTACCTCACAACCGCTTAATTACTTAACATCCAAATAATTAAATATAATATAATAAAAATAATATAATAATTAATTCCTAAAAATTGGGCTGTTACAAACAACGCCAAAACACTTAAAACATCTACTAGGGAAAGGCGTAAATCATAATGATCCTGAAATACCCATATGTTCAAAACGAAGTTCGATTTCATAAGGAGATACGAATCCAGACTCAACTGGGGAAGTCAAACTTCAACACAGGAGTAAAAGAGATATATTATCTACTACTTGTTATTCGGTAGCTTAAAACGGAAGATAATACACTCTGACAGATGAGCATAAGTTACCAGTTACTAGACAACATATATCGTTGAGGAAAAGGAGGAAGAATCACCAACTACCAGTTACTGGGCAGCTTATCAAAGGTAATCGACCACATGAAAGAGTTATATTACCATTTACTGGGCAATATACTCAAAAGGGAGGAATATCCATTACTGGTTACTGGGTAAGGATAGCCTACTAGGAAAGTGAAATGGTCAAAAATGACTTTTTAAGATGTATTTTGGTCAATCCAAACCATTCTCTTGTGGACCTAAGTTACCATCGATGATCAAGTGCAACATTAACATATATGAGATGCTCTTATATTCATAGACACATTGAATTGATACTATGAGCATGTTAAAGAATGAATTCACTTTACGATATGATGACACCATCTAAAGTGAAGGAGAATGGCGATCCAAAACGCAGTGGAATTTAAAATTTCTCCTTTAATGATCCTTACGAATGGGCATGATCAGTGATAGAATCGTTACCTCTTGTGGCGATCACGAACGTTGAACGATGACAACGCCTCTACTCAGTCCACACGAACGAATTCCTTCAATCTCAGTGCTAGCTGCTACGAGTGAAGGTTTTGAGTGAGAGAGAGAGAGAGAGAGAGAGAGAGAGAGAGAGAGAGAGAGAGAGAGAAACGAAATTGCAAGTGTGACAATGCTTCTACACAAGGGTTCTATTTATAGAACCACTTGTGTGGGCTGCAAGCTAAAAAGCCCACTCAAGTGTATACGGCCCATATCTTATAATATGCCAATATCACTTAAGCGCGTGGTACCTTACCATATTTCGTATTCTACTTAAGTACACCGTACCTTACGATGTTCTATAATTCACTTAAGGGCACCGTACATTACAGTATTCCTTAATTACTCTATCTCTCATCAATCCTTCCTTTGTGTGTGACCCTATAGGTTTTCGCGGCATTGGCAATTATATTAAATCACGTATTTAACATAATAAACAGTGAGTGGTATCTAGCAACACATCGCTGCTACCCAAGACACAAAAATGTCATCTGATCTGACAAATCCTTCTGTGATAATAATTATGTGTATAATTACCCTTTTGCCCTTATGTCTATATTGAACACAAGGCATAGACCGTGTCATCCTTGTCCAGTTCAATATTGGGCCCATAGACATTTATCCTGTTACGCAGGATGGGCAAATTCCATCTAGGTCACTCATGTCCCTTAGCATGCTTCGTGGAGTACCCATCAACTGTCTTTATGGTCATCCAATTATGGACAACGTTTGATCAACAATAAGGCACTCGACTCTACATCTAGGGTCCATAGTGGTTTCAGGTTGAAGGGCGGTATACATCATTATCACCATGAGAATAACTTATGACACTTTGCATAACATTCTATATAGTATTCTCATAGCGGGTCAATCCAGTATAAATATTACTCTTAATATTCATACCTATGTTTAAGACTTGATAACTCTTTATCCATGATCCATGAGATATGATCATCAGTCTATAAACATAATAGTCTTCATGCTTTAATGTTATCCCACTTCACAATAAAGCTTGACTACGGATACTTTAAGAATAGTGTCCTTATGTTTAATGTGATCTCATGATTAAGTCATACTTGATACATTAAACGGACTAGCTATTCTAGGGACTTTATTAAACAAACATAATAAAGAAAAAGCCTTTTATTATTAATAAATAATTCGATACAAGTACCAAAAGTATTGGCCTCTAGGGCTTACACCAACACAAAGTACATAGTATGAGCTACTAACAGGTTTGACATCATTAAAACAAAGACTAAAAACCTTTTTCCCTCACAGAACATGCCGAAAGAGCTATGGGGAGAAGTGGTATCCACAGTTGCCTATTTGTTGAATAGGTGCCCTACAAAGAAGCTGGAAATATAACACTAAAGGAATCATGGTCGGGTTTCAAGTCAAATCTTAACCATTTGAGAGTCTTTGGTTTCGTTGCATACCAACATGTTCCGGGTCAACTTAGAAAGAAGTTGGATGACAAGGGAGAGTTGACTATACTTGTTAGATATCACTCTAC
This sequence comes from Lathyrus oleraceus, assembly GCF_024323335.1. Taxonomy (NCBI): domain Eukaryota; kingdom Viridiplantae; phylum Streptophyta; class Magnoliopsida; order Fabales; family Fabaceae; genus Lathyrus; species Lathyrus oleraceus. The sequence goes on from NC_066585.1 coordinate 49,457,307, forward strand.
AACTGGTTACAAACGGTTTGATTCTGTAAACAGGAGGATCGTGATCAGTTGGGACGTCATAATCGATGAAATAAAGTAGTTGTAGCAGGGCGTAACCGGCTACCAGCAGACTGTAACTGGTTACATGTAGGCTGTAACTGGTTACTAGAACAATGTAACCGGTTACATGTTCGAAAATCCAGATTCTGAGGAAGGTGGAAGGCAAGAACAACATGCCATCAAATCCTGAAATGAAGGAAATGTGACAAGGTAAACAAGGCAAAGGAGTTTGCCTCAATGATTCGAATATTGTGAGCTGTTTCGTGACAATGAAGTCAATGATGATGGTGATTTCATCCATTTTGCACTTATGGCCGAATTTGAACCCATTGATACGGAAGATGCCTTAAGTGATCCAAAATGGATTTGTGCTATAAAAGAGGAGCTGGATTCAATTAAGAAGAACTATATTTGGGAGTTAGTTCATCTACCAAAAGGAAATAAGCCAATTGGTGTGAAGTGGGTGTTCAAAGTGAAGGCAAATCCCAAGAGTGAGATAGTCAAGCATAAGGCTCGATTGGTGGCTAAGGGATTTTTGTAAAGAGAAGGCATAAAATTTGAGGAGGTATTTACACCGGTTGCTAGGATAGAAACCATTAGGCTTGTTGTTGGTATTGCAAATAACCATAATTGGCTTATCTATCAAATGGATGTCAAATCCGCGTTTTTGTACGAACTACTTGAAGAGGATGTGTATGTAGGATAATCCCATGGTTTTGTTGTGAAAGACCAAGAGCTGAAATTCTATAAGTTGAAGAAAGCGCTATATGGTTTGAAGCAAACTCTAAGAGCTTGGAATAAAAGAAATGATGGTTTCCTAAAGGATATTGGCTTTAAGAAATGTGTATCGGAGCATTGAGTATATATGAAGACGGATGCGAGTGAAGGAGTAATCATCCTTTGTCTATATATGGATGATTTATTGATCACGGGAAACAACGAAGAGTGCATTTTAAATTTCAAGAGTGAACTTATGAAAGAATTTGAGATGACCGAGCTTGGTCTCATGACTTATTTTATTGGCATTGAGTTCCAGAATTCCAAAATGGGATTGCTCATGCATCAAAGGAGATATGCTTTTGAGATATTGAAAAAGTTTGAAATTGAGCATTGCAATGCTGTCATTTCTCCAGCTGAATCAATATTGTAGTTGGCTAAGAATGAGGATGAGGAAGATGTTGATCCAACTTAATATAGGAGTTTGATTGGATCCTTGCGTTATTTGTGTAATACACGATCAGACTTGGCATTTAGTGTCAGTATTGTGACTAAATTCATGAGAGACCGAAGGTGTCTCACTTGGCAGCAGTCAAGAGGATCCCACGCTATGTCAAAGGTTCTGTTGGCTACAAAATTCTCTTTCCCATAACGGATACAAGTAGAAAATGAAATTTGCTTGATTTTACCGATTCCAATTGGTGCAGAGATAAAGATGATGGAAAGTCTACAACTGGATACATCTTTATGTTCGGTGTGACACCAACCTCTTGGTGTTCGAAGAAGGAACCGGTAGTTGCACCCTTATCTCGTGAGGCCGAGTACATTGCCACTTCGTTATGTGTGTGCCAACCTGTGTGGCTTATGAATCCATTGGAGGAGCTAGGCAGTAGTGAGGGTGAGGCTGTCACACTCTTAGTTGGAAATGTTTTCGTGATTAATCTTGTTAAGAATCCAATTGCACATGGGAGGAGCAAGCACATTGAGATGAGGTTTCACTATTTGAGGGAACTTATTAGTGAAGGAAGGTTACAATTGGGATATTACAGGAGTGATGACCAAGTTGTAGATTTGCTTACTAAGGGAGTCACAAATGATGTGTTCAAGAGGTTGAAGATGAGCATGTGCATCATAGACTTGTAGCACTTGAATTAAGGTGACGTGTTAAAGTTTGAAGAGTAATTCAAGTGTTGTAACCGGTTACCACGGGCGTGTAACTGGTTACAACAGTGTCTGATATGCATTTCAGTAGCAGAGAAGTCTGATTTTTGCAGATGTAAACGGTTAACTAGAATGATGTAACCAATTACCACTGAAGTTAAATTAATTTCTGTTTTATTTAGTGTCAGGTGTAATCGGTTACACGCTTTGGTGTAACCGATACAAGCACAATTTTTTGCTATTGTACTCCCAATTGTTTTGTATATCATATATAAATGTTTATGGTGCACTCTTATCCAAATTAATGAAATTATAACTTCTCACCATCAATTTTCTCTCTCTCAATTCTCATATTTTACTCTCTACATTCAAAAAAAATTCACCAATCTTTTGATTGATTGTTCTAATAATTATAATATGCAGAGGATGGTAATGATCATGATATTGGTAAAATATAGAAATACAATTGGTTGAAGTATTCCATTCAAGGAGCGTCTCCTATGTATATGAAAAACGTTTCACATAATATTTGGGTAATTTTACTAGTCAATGAAAATAAAATAAAATTTCTATTAAAAATGTTTTATCTATGTAAGGGACACAAATTTTTCAAATGACTATCCTAATAATAGAGCGCCGGCGCAATGGATGAGACCTTTAACCTACTCAGTCCAACAATGCATGCTTACGATCAAACATTATTTTTTCTCTGTCCTTTTTATTACTTTCAAAAAGAAAAGAGAGAAGCTTAATAGTCACTCCTTTTCAACGACCATTCACTTCTTCCGATGTTTTGTTTGAAGGAGAAGGAAGGATAGAATTCTCTCCTTGCTAGATTTATTTTTTAGTATACAAAAGATATATTAAATTTATCTTTTGGAGCCGACACTAAAAAGTGATTGAATTCGAGTTTGAATATTGTGTTTAATAAATTTATACAGAGTTTCGGTTTGATTTTATTTAAATCTTCTAGATATTGAGTTGAGTTACTCAATAAATTTTTGCTCCGTCTTCCATTGAATTTTTCGGTCATAAGGGTTAAGTAGTTAAAAAAAAGAAAATAATTATGACAGAGATATTGAGTTGTTAATATATATATATATATATATATATATATATATATATATATATATATATATATATATATATATATATATATATATATATATCTTTTTTTTTGTGTGTGTGAAAATTTAAAAAATAAAAGAATAAATATTATATAGAGAAAATGAATTTATAAGAGATGTGATTCATTTTTCTATTGTTTTACGGTTTTTTTCGATGAATATCTAATGTTAATGTCTCTTAAATCTCGAATGATTGTCTTATCGATATTTATGGATCTCACTCTTCGAAGTCTCCAACCAATGGTATAAGAGTTCTGTTGTTAAATTTTGGTGAATACACCTTTACACGTCTCATTTGTCAAGTCCTAGATGTTAGGGAGTGTGTTAAAAGTGTCGTATTAAACATTATATAATTTAAAAATATTTTTATAAATCGGGATAATCATCGGTCTACAAATCAATTTTGTAGAGTTGAATTACATTCGATCACATTTTTAAAATATATATTTTTTAAATTAAATTTAATATTTTTGGAGATAAAACATTAGTATTAACTAAAATTCTATACAATTAACTAATTTGAGAAAAAATTAATTAATAGATCACATAGCCACCTTACCTCATTGGACTAAACGTCAAGGTCTTCTAAGAGAATTTGAGTTACATCACACCCCAAAATTTTAATTTAATAAATATTTATTATATTTGTCTTATATATCTTACAATTTTTTATTAGATTCTTTGAAAGAAAAATAAATAAGTTTGAATTGTTTTCAAATAAATTAAATTAAGATTTTTCTTCTTCTCTTATAAAAGGGCAATACAACCATAGTCTAAACCAAATCCTTCCACTCCTTCTTTACTTTCAAGTTCCAATAGCTAAGTAATAAAATGGGTTCCAAACTTCCAGTACTGTTTGTTTTTGTGATGTTGTTTGCTTTAAGTTCAGCCATTCCAAACAAGAGAAAGCCATATAAACCATGCAAAAACCTAGTCCTTTATTTTCATGATATACTTTACAATGGAAAGAATGCAGCAAATGCAACATCAGCAATAGTAGCAGCTCCAGAAGGTGTTAGTTTAACTAAATTGGCACCTCAATCCCACTTTGGTAACATAATAGTTTTTGATGATCCTATCACATTAAGCCATAGCCTTTCTTCAAAACAAGTTGGAAGAGCACAAGGGTTTTATATTTATGATACCAAAAACACATACACTTCTTGGCTTAGTTTCACTTTTGTTCTTAATAGCACTCATCATCAAGGAACCATTACTTTTGCTGGAGCTGACCCAATTGTCGCCAAAACTAGAGATATTTCTGTCACTGGTGGTACTGGAGATTTCTTTATGCATAGAGGAATTGCTACTATTACCACTGATGCCTTTGAAGGCGAGGCTTATTTTCGACTTGGTGTTTACATCAAGTTCTTTGAGTGTTGGTAACTATCAAATTAAGTACTACTTGCTATAGTAAAACCAATTAAATTTGAAGTTAAATTGTTGTTGTCTCTTTTCATGTTGTGTTTTTAATTAATTAGCCCAGAAAGTATACTTTGTACTTTTTTATTCTCTAAGATTATTATCAATAAATGAAGATTCTATTAACTATTTTCTTTTTTTAGAATAAGCATATCACTTTTTCATATTGACTTATAAGATAAATAAATTCTTGTCAATATTATTTTTCAAACAACACAAAAATTATAAATGACATTGAATCGACATAAGTAGCTAAGCACACACATGTAAATGAAACCGTGTAGGAGGATTGGAAGAGTTATTAGCTGAAGTGGATGAGGATTGAGTCTGACAGTTACTATTTTCCTAGTCTAAAAGTCCATGGCAAACACCAT